>NW_010097948.1:0-16400 GCF_000699245.1 Pterocles gutturalis | reverse complement strand
GCACAGCGCCCGTGGAGCCGGTGGACGGGGGAGATGGGAGCGGGTGCAATTAATTAAGAGTGGCGTGGAGCGCCGTTTCTCCCCTTCTCTTCACATCCCTTCGAAGCACAGAGACCAGCCCTGGCGAGGAAGGCGGCTTGGGGCACTCCTCCCTTGCCTGCAATTCTCCCTTGTGTTCGCTGTTTCCTTTTGTCCCGTCAAGACATTTTGTTTCACTGATTGGAGTGGCCTGGCACGGGCCTCGCTGACCCAGCGGTTGCTGGCTTGCTGCCGGATGGCTGGGGCCAAGCCCCTCGTGTGTGCTAGAGGGGTGAGATAAGGGCGAAGCCTTCCCTGGCTCCCGTGGGCCTGAGCCCTCCCTTCAGAGCAGAGCCATGGGGCAGGCTGGCTCCCCAGGGCTCCAGCACCCTTCTGAGCTGCGGCAGGAAGGTGCTTCTCCTCCAGGCTTGTTCACAGTCCCAAAGGCTGGCTGAGGACACGTCCATACGTGGGACACGCAGACTGCTACGTGCAGTTGATCCAAAACTTCGGGTGACTGGGAGCACAGGAGGATACACATGGGAAGGATTAATGCCTGCGTGCCCTGTTACCTTTGTTCCTTCCAAAGACACCTTGTTATCAGCTGCTGCCCAGGGCAGGACACTGGGTAAGATGGTCTGCAGCGTGGCCCAGTCCAGCGGCTCCTGACAAGCCCATGGTCTGCCAGGTCGAGGCACGCAGGAGAAGCTGGCTCCTCCCCAATACCTTTGCTAATCCACTGCAATCCATCTCCGCATACCAGCCTTACACTTCATGCAGATCTGTTTGTACATGTAAGAGAACAATATTTTGCTGAAACAGACTGCTTTGTCTTTTCTCAGAAGAGGAGGCTGTAGAAAGTTCTGGCCATGCCATCGCTGGAAACATTCACCCTTGACTCTTTTGATACCAACAAAGTAACTGAGCAATACCCGAAGCAATAGATGCCAATGCTACTGAACACACCACTCATCAGTGAGGGTAGAGAAAAAGGAGGTTACTGTTGTCATCTCCTCCTGACTCGCACAGTGAATGACACGCCAAGGTCAGCATCACAATCTGTAGCAGAAATTAGTTCTTCAACGTGTCTCTAAGTGAGGATAATACGTAGTTTTCCTGCCTGCCACACAGTGAGAAGAAACAGCTTCATCTTTGTAAGCTATTGGCTTATTCGCAGGAGAGGAGCGAGGTGAGTGCAGGATGGTTTCTGTTCCACAGGCAGGCACCAGAATTCCTCACGTCCTTGAACCAGTAAAACCCAGCCACAGGCATCTTCACTCCTCTGCAGTTTCTGTCCTTAAAACACAATGCATGCAGTCAAAAGGCTAAAAGTGACTTGGGAAATAAAGAAGAGGGTAAATAAACAAACATGGAACATTTCAACAATGATAGTGCTTGAAAACTATCACCATAGTTGTATATAGTGAAATTTGAAGCTCGAAATGGGAAAGTATAAAATAATATAAAAATAAACTTTATTTTTACCGTGGAGGGATTTGGGTCTTGAAAATAATGATATTGGCCATCTTGGGTCTCTCCTTACCTTGACCTCTGTAGGGGGTAACTGATGCAGAAAGACACACAGAAGAATTTGTTTGTGGGTAATTTAAAGTACACCACTCATCAACCTTATTTTTGAAACAGGCTGTTACGGTTTTGTGTGTGGGGTTTTGTCTGGTAGCAGGGAGGGGCATAACGGCTCCTTAAGCAACTGCTAACAGTACCCCTAGCTTCCAGTCTGCTGCTGGTGGCAAGGGAGGGGTTACAGTGGTGGCTCCTCTTTTAAGTGACTCTTAACGATTCACCCCCTCCCCCCAGCTCCAAGCCTTTGGTAACCGGGAGGCGGAGTGGGGGAAGGAGTACCACCACCTAGCCCCTGTGAGAAGCTGCTGGAAGTTCCCCCAGCTTCAGGCTGGACCCACCCCAGGCCAGGGCTGAGCCAATCGGCGCCTCTGCGAATAACATATTTAAGAGGGGGCATGGAACAGTGGGGGTGCCCCGGGCAGGGCACAGCTTTCCAGCCACCTGCTCGGCTTCTGCGAACCGACCTGCCACCGAAGCCACCGCCATGGCTCGCCTGGGAGTCTGTTTTCCCTGGGGGCCGATGAAGACCTGTGGTGGCGAGAGAGAAGCGGGATCTGAGAGATGAAAGAATCACACGACACTCCGGTCAGTGAGAGAGAGAGAGAGCGAGCTTCTCCATCATTTCCCGTGGAACGTGGTGGAGAAAGATGCAGCTGTGGAGCACCTCCACGTTGGAATTAGAAGCCCACGCCAGAGCCTGGCAGTTGTCAGGGGACTCTAGCCCTGTGTGGAAAAGGACTCACGCCAGACAATTTCAGGAGAAGGACTCTCCTGTGAGAAGGGACCCCACACTGCAGCTGGGAAAGACTGTGAGGAGCCCTCCCCTGAGGAGGAAGGAGCAGCGGACTGACTGCACCCCCCATTCCCTGCGCCACTGCGGGGGGAGAAGGTACAGAACAAAGCCTTTGGGTTTTGGGAAGAAGGGATGGGTGGGGGAGAAGTGCCTTTCTTGTAAGATGTGGTTTTTCTCTCTCTCAGTGTCTTGCTTCTTGTTGTAAATAGTTAATAAATTTGTTTATTTTTTTATTATTCCCAAGTCATGTCGGTTTCTTGCCCGTGACCCTGAGTGGTGAGTGAAACCCTCCCTGTCCCTGCCTCAGCCCACCAGGTGTTTAGCAAAAACTGTCCCCCTGACTTTATAAACCACGACACAGGCCTAACCTGAATGCATTCTTCATTGCATTCAATGAAAGGAGAAATCAGAACCACTATATGCCCCTAGAATAACAAACCTCTCCAGCGACAGACCATACAAAGCAAACTTGCACAGCAAAGCATTCAAAAAATAAATTACTTGGGAGAGATTACATTTTAGACTCCGGTTCTATAAACTCCTGCACAGAGGCAGATCCAGCTGCCTGCACAACACTCCCCTGAAGTTCATAGCATTCCAGTCCATCTAGAGCAATTTGCAAGATGACAGCTCTAGTTTATAGCATATTAAATAAGTATACAATACATTACTGCAAGGAATTGTGTGCTTTGTACTATCTCAGAGATCCATTCCAGGAAAGGACTGATACTCTTTTCTACTGTCTGAGGTAGCATATACATATTTTATTTCATATGGAGTATGTTTAAGAGAAAAAAACACTCTTTATTTTGTATAAAGACATTTATTTTCCTTGTGTTTGTTGCCATGGCAATGCTGTCTCTGGTGGGAAGCTAAATTTACATTTGAAGAGGCATTTTTTAAAAGGTAAAGGCAGATGGCTCTGAAGAGTAGTTTATCTTGCTAAGAAGATTACACTTTATTTCATAGAATGTTTTGAGACATAATTAAGTGCAAGAAGCTGGGTGGTGTTTGCTGGGTCCCCAGCAGACAGACACAAGGATGCCACAGGGACTTCCCTCTATTCCAGTTCACACAGAATGATAGTCCATGCTCCCACACTACAGAAACACAGGGAGCAGCACAGCAATTAAATCCATGCCATGTACTTATTCAAACCTGGGGTGTCTTACTCATATGTCTGTCTGGTTTTCATGTAAGGAAGAGACTTACAGCTATCTCATTATAGGTTATTTTTAAGCTTGCCCCCAAAAGACACTTAATATAGTTAAAAGTTGCTTTAAATAATTTTAACAGTGTTTGGAAAATAATTTGTAAAGATTTCCTGCCCTCAATTTTCTTTGAGCTTCTTTGGTATAATACAATGTACATATACAAACACTAATGTTTACCTTTTACTTCTTTACAGGTAAACGATTTTCGCTACTTTGCAGCTGTGAAAACAGCAATTGAGCAATATGTAGGAAGATGCTAGCTGGTTTCTGCCAAAACTTTTGGTGCTGACAGTGGGATTTGTGGGGTTCGGTCCGCTGCACGAGGAAGATGAGCTCCCCAAAGACTTTCAGGCAGCTCCTGCAATACATGTATGTTAATAGTGGTACTGAGTTTTTCTTCACTTTGCTGTTTTACTGGAATATATTCTAAACATGTCTACAGAACAATTTGAAAAAATTTTGGGTTTTTTTTTTAGTTACCAAGCCATACCAGAGGTGTTTTTAATTTTGAAGCCGGAATATGGAACAGATGATACCAGTCTATTTGTTGAAGCAACAGAATGGGCAAAGATGATTATTTCTTAGAATACTCTAAGCTGGTGTGATTCCCATAACTGATTATTAGTGAATGATTGAAATTTGAAATTTATGCAGAGTTAAATATTTGAAGGTAGGATGTATTTTTGCTACACATGAAGTGACAGCAAAGGTAATCACCAGTGGTCCTGCTGCCATAATAGGATTCCATCCCAGAGTGATCATTGGGCAATACTGTAGACATTTTAAGAAATCAGAGCAGCTGATTTTTGGACAAAATTCTGGATGTACCAGTTCTTGCTCATGTGTGCTCCAGCCCCACAGTGCAGCATCTCACTTGGGAACATGGCAAAGCCCGTTGGCATTTAACACAGCTGTGTGTCTGCAGTGATTTTTACAATACAGAGACAGTACACCAAGAGGCCATAAGTTTATTTTTTCAGAAGTACGTTTATGTGGAATGTATTAGCATTCCAAAACAGGAATATTAAGCATCCAAACTAATTAAAAAAGGAAAATTAAGGTTTAAAATGGGTATTTGCTGCATTTTTTATTTTGGTCTCGTAGCTTTAACTGCTGTTGTTCTCCATTTTCATTATAGTCTTCAGTCTGACAGTCCTTTTAAAGCTCTTGCTTCTATATTCATGAGTAAAACTCTTAGGCTTTAACTAATTTCTTCTCCTCTTGTTAGCAGATATACCTACAAATCCAAAGCCTGAAAACTCAAGCAGCAACAGGAACACAACGGTAAATTCATGGTTTGGGGGCATTTCTGCAAGTCAGTTTCCTGACTTTTGGGGCACTGACAATTTCAGTTAATACAGAATTTTAAGCAATACAGAATTTGGAGTTTAAAAAAAAAGGCATCTAGCTGCAGTTGTAGGATGACCGAACTGCATAGTAGAGAGAAATCTTCGCAAGCAGAGAAGTTACCAAATGCAAGAACAGGCCCAGAGTTTTGGGTTGGTTTTTTTTTTCCTCCTCAAGACTAGAAAAGAACGTCTGACACTCTTAATTCAGCAAGCTATAGGTTAGGGAAAGCAGATAAGTCTAAGACAGAGCACTGAGTGACAGAGCAGCCCTGTCAACAGAAAGCCAAAGACTTTTAATCACTCCAGCACTAGCCCATTTTGAATGCAGAATAATAGATTATAACCAGGCAATTTGAGTAGAATCCAATTAATCTGATTAAAAGTACAAATATTAAAAAGTTAGTCCGCTGACCTTTTTAAGAAAATTCACGATGTTGTGAGAAGGCTTATCACACAGCTGTTGATCATTTCTATCAGTTTTTAAAGACTGGTTGCAATGGGTTAAATGCCTCCAGTTCCTTGTCTCTTAGGAGGAACATAAGAGCACCCCTTGGGATTTTTTTCATATGGGAAATGTGATCAAAAGAGGAAGAGGAAAGTTCAGAAGGGCTCCATCTGCAACTTGTTCTCTTGGCAGCAGTCGTATGTCCATCCTACCTTATTGCTTCCATTTGGAGTTGAAGGCATATGAGCTGCAGACCCTACAAGGGCAAGCAGAGGAGCTCATTTCCAAATCACAAATACCTCAAAGTCCCTCAGAGCAGCAGGGACATACCTGTCTCTCTCTTACTTCTGTATTGATAAGCCATAGACAGAAAGGTTCTGCTATAGACAGAAAGGTTTTTGACATATATTGCATGTGGACCTGGAAACATTACACTGTAGATAAGTGTAGTCACACGCCAGGGTTATACCCCAGTGCATCTCAGTAGGGCAGCCCACTGGACAGATTTTAGTTTATTTTTCCTCTGATCCTGAATAGAGTGGCATTAAAGCTGTTAACTTGTTCAAAAGCAGCAGCTGAATGGTACAGTAAATATGAGAGCAAACCCATTTTAAATGAGGGGCTGCACATACTCTGGGATCTGATGATCCGCTGGGTTTTGAAGTCTGTATACAGAGACACAGACCAAAGCTGTATTATTTCTTCCTGTCTGGGTAATATCATCTCAGCTATATTCCATCACTACTTGTGATGCGTTACATTTAATAATTATAGCAATCTGTTGGAGATTTTTTCTTTAAATACACTTTCTGCTTTTGGTATTTCTGATCGCTATGGATAACTTGTGCTATTTTATAGTCTGCTGACTAAGCTCATGTGCACACCAGCTGCATTTTATCAGGGAACAATGTTTGCCTTTTGAACTGGCTAATAGATTTTACTTAGAATGAAGAGGAGATATACATTCTTTGGCAACACTTAGAACCTTGTTCAGCACAATATCCATTTGCAGAAACCCATAACCTCCAGCTAAACAGTGCACCAACCCATGGCCATCAGCCCAAAAGAGGCAGGAAAAAAAAAATCTTATAACTAGAAAGAACCCCAAGTTTATCTGCTGCATAACAAAACCAGGCTCACCCCAGGTCATTTGAACAGACATCCTGTCCTACCTGTTCCTGAAGCCTTTCAACAGTGATTACACACCTTTTCTTAGGTATTTTTACTAGTCCTTCATTATCCTCCTGGGAAGCTTTTCCTTTTGTCAAAGTTAAGCTGAGTCAAGGGATATTCGGGAGCTTTTATCCT
The DNA here is from genome assembly GCF_000699245.1 of Pterocles gutturalis. NCBI lineage: Eukaryota > Metazoa > Chordata > Aves > Pterocliformes > Pteroclidae > Pterocles > Pterocles gutturalis. The sequence continues at coordinate 9,689 of NW_010097948.1, read as the reverse complement.
GTCTCCGCGGAGTGTGGAAGGAAAAGTGTTCATTTCCTTTTGCAGCAACTTTAAAAACTGAAACCAGTACTGAGGCTGTTACATCTTCCCTTGAAGAAACAACCCCAATTCCTTATGGCATGTTTTCTAGACCTTTAGATTCCCTTTATTACATCAACTCCCTATTGAAATGCTGAGCCCACACCCACACACACAGCTCCAGAGGAGCTAATCAGTACCAAGAGCTGTACCTTATACATTGTCCAGCAAGTCAAAAAGACTGCCAGCCAAGGGCAGGGGACTATCAGGCTTCCCTTGCCTCCTTTCCCTCTCCCACCTTCCCAGGGCAGCACAGCACCATTGGCTGGGAGAGCTGCTCATGGACAACTGCTATAAGCCAGGAGAGCAATTCCTGTGTACAACCAAAAATTAGTCTTCAGCCAGCTAACTTCACTATGCCTTCCTTGTTCATCCTAAGACAGGTCTAGTCAAAACTACTGACCAACAAATGCATCTACAGAAGCTGTTTTATTATACAATACCCTAACTTCCTCCCCCCTCCCTTGGGGCAATGCTTTCTGTCTCTTCATAACTTGGGTTCCTTTTCTCTCAAGAACTTTCCTCTCTGCATTCTCTCCTGAATTCAGGAAGAGGTCTCTTTTATGGATTTTAAAACTGGAAGGCAGTATCAAATAATTTCATCTGACTTAAACCCAAGACACAGAAATCATTCATTCATGTGTTGTGTGAGATAACATTTGTTTTCTAGAAGCAGTGCTGCCGACAAAGGATATTGATTTGAAGGGATCAGAACATTGATTTTTAGTTGTTTTTTTTTTTTTTAAATTTTCATCAGTAATTTTTTTTCAGTGGGAAACTAGGCACATGCTTTTAAACTTTGAATTTGCCTTTAGTTTCCAGTGATTGGTCCTTGCCATGCTCTAAGTGATAGATTAAAGAGCTCTTTTAGACTCATTAGCTCTCCACGAGGATTTACACATGCTCAAGTCACCTTCCAGTCTCTTGACAAATTAAACTGCAAGCTTCTTTAAATTACTTTTTTTTTTTTCCTAGTCTCTAAATGCTTTATGGTAGATTTCTAGCTCTAACCCCAAATTTTTCCAGCATTTTAATATACTGAATATAGTAACCAAATTCCTGTTAACTCTATATGACTTTGAATGGCATAAGATAAAAAATCTACCACCTACCTTTTATTTTCATTAATAGAGGTAACAAAGTTATCCTGTTAGCCACTCCATCATATTGGGTGCTCACATTCAGTTGTTTGTCCTCTTTGATCTGGGCATTTTTCTTGCATGCTGCTTCTCAATACCCTGGCTACCTGTCTGAAGGCTTTGGTGATATTCACCGTTCTTGTAGGGCTCATCTTTAGCACAGAAAAATTCACTATGCTTTAATGAGCCCAGGTTATTAAGCACTTACACAAGGATGCTATTCTCCCTTGCTGGAAGTTAAGAGGGTTAACTGGCTGATATGCCCAGCAAAATAATGCTGTTGGTCCACAGGTCGCATACTTGAAATGAAAGCCATTTGTGTCTGCCTCAGAACAATCTTTCCCATTTTCCATGGCAAGAAACTCATGCTTTAGTCCTTTCCTCTGGTATTTAAACAGGACATTGCCAGCTAACAAGGTACATTTCTATGTAGTCTTGTATCCTTAGAATACAAGTGCAAGCTGTTTAAGACATTAGCAATTATTGTTAAAGGCTTGAAGCCTCTCTGGGAAGCAGGGGGGGCTTGCACAGGAATTTTGTGCACTGCCAGAAATCCCTACCAGAGTGTGTTACTCCATACTAGGAACTCTGCCACCTTCTCTGTCCAAATAGCCTTTTAGTTCTTAGGAAAGTTGACTCTGAAAAATGGAGCACAGACAGTCTTTCAGCCTGTCTAGACATTCTGGATGCTGAATGTTTAATGTCCTGGTATAACATAGCTGGACTACAGCAGTGGAAAGTGATGAAGGCAGGAAAAACAATAGGCAGAACTTCTGGTTTAACAGGCATAACGACACCACTGCTTTAGCTGCTCTGAGCTGGTTGTCTGCAGGAGGCAAGGAACAATTATCTACATTAAGTCAAGGAAGGTCTGTCTAGACAAATCAAAATCTCTTACCAAGGAGGTTTACCCTTTTTTGCATAGCCCTTGTATCCCAGAAGTTATTAGAAAGAACTGTTCACCATTGAAAATTGACACTAAAAGTCACCATCCAGCAAGTCAAAGATGGGAATCGGGAGCCTGTTATGGCTTCGTTTCCCCCCTTATTCCTGTATGGACACAGTTCTTCCACAGGCTTTTTTCATCTTCTCTCACAAGTTTGAAAAACAATCCCCCAAGATACATGAAACCACAAGTAGCACATCGTAAAAACCAAAGTGCAACCCAAAACTCTGGAACCTCAGCAGCTGATCTCTGAAGTGCTTAGGACCACTAACTCTACAAGTAATGGATGCTCAACAATTAAGTGTGTTGATCAGATTAATTTAAAAAATCCTGAGGTCACCTTTATGGTTTTGAGTGGCTGTAAAGTTTGTGGTTGACCCACTGGGTTCTCAGATATAAATCAAGTCCAAGTTCCATCGGCCTTGGCATAGAACAAGTCTTGTAGCTAATGCAAACGCAGGAAGGAAGACATTGATCTCTTCCCTTACTTTATTTCCCTGCAGATGAGTTGCATCACAACTGTAACCACCACTAAAATCTCTTGCATCAATGACTTCAGTCTTCAATTGGATCAGTAGTTACCACCAAATGTGTGCTTTCTGATCCTTTTTTTGTATTTAAAAAAGTTCACTTAAACAATATGAAAGGACAAGAGGCAACAAGCACAAACTGAAGTACAGGAAATCCCATTTAAACTTAAAAACATACTTTCTCCACTGTAGTGTTGAACAGTGGGACAGGTTGCCCAGAGAGACTAGAAAGTCTCCAGCCTTGAAGATATTAAAAACTTGACTGGACGAGGCCCTGGGCAGCCTGCTGCAGGGGGTCATGCTCTGAGCAGGGGGTCAGACTAGACAATCTCCAGCAGTCCCTTCCAAACTCAATGAATCCGTGGCTCCGAGACAATCTCTTCATTCAATTAAATGACACAGCAACAACCAAACACAATCTTCTGCTCTTAACTCCAAGAAGGTGAGCAAGTCCCTTCTTACCTCTCTGCTTATGTAGGTCTGTGCCTTTTCAGTTTGTCATTATAAGAGGTAATGTCATTACAGTTAGTGCAGTAAGGGCAGACTTAAATCAATTCCCTTTCCAGGGCCAATTTTGAGTATGGCCTAAACAAACATGACAGACAGACCCTGGAACACTCCTAATGAGAACAGTAAATTAATTGAAGAAGTTACTGGCTCAGTAGAAAATCTGTGAGAGTTTTAATTGGGATAATAGTGCCATGAAAAAATAAGAAAGTCTTGTTGCTTGATCAGCACAGAATCAGTAACATCATTTATCTACATCCTGTGCCATCCAACGCTATGAAATATTAAGGCAATCCTTACCAAAAAGGTAAATATTGTTAAATAATAGCTATTACTGGATTACAGGACACAATTAACACTAATTACACAGAAGCTCAAAAAGACAAGCAGCTGGAATACAGGAAAGAAACCTGTGGATTGGTTTTAATCCAGTTTGGAGCGGGTTTGCTGCCAGGAGGAAACTAAAACTAGCATTACACAAAAGTAGCCATCAGAAAAGCTCGTTAAAGGGTAGTTACCCGTTTAGACAAAGCTGATACCAAACAATTATGCTTAATGATATAAACATATTGGGGAAGTACTACAGTTACATTAAGAAAACACTAAGGAATTTGCATAGCAGAGGAATAAGAAAGTGAGGCTAAGACAAAAAGAAGTAGTTGAGGAAAAAGGATACTACAGAATGTTACAAAAAGAAAAATTAGCTAAAGGAACTTTATTTTAAAGTGGCTATGAGCTTTTCTTTCCATGTCAGTTTCAGGAAGACCCAGCCACCTTTCTGTTCTTTTATTTTCCAGACAAAAAAAGTAGCCACAAGTAGTGTTGTCAATACATTTTTTCCTACCTAGGGCATAGTTTAACGATAGCTAAACTCAGCTGCTTCTTACTTCAGTTTTAGAGATTTCCTAGACCCCAAAGCTTCCCATTAGCTTTTTCTATTGTGTGTATTTGTGTGGCATAACATACTACGCCATTTCCTTACCATAACCATCATCTGCTTTAGTTACATCAGGATAAGTTATACCAATATCCAAGGGATTTCAGTCTAAAGCTACTGTCAGCAAGAACCCCTGCTTCTGAAGGGATCACAACCTCAACACAACTCATACAGAAACTAGAGGTTCAGTAGGTAGGAAGGTACCTGAGTACCAGCACCAAAATTGAGATAGAAGTCTCGTGAAGAAGTAATAACCACCTTCACATAGCTGTTTATGTTTTCAGGGATTTTTTTTCCTTTTTACTGTTGCCCATCTGCTAACCTTAGAAACTTACTGATTGTAGAAACACAGATAGCAATAGCCAAACATTTAGTAATAGGTGAAAAAAAAAATACTCACACACTGGATAACCCACAAAATTGGTGCTCCAGAAGCCTGTGTGAAAGAAGTAAGCATTTCTACGTACCTACCTATACTGCTACCTATTGCTCTACCAGCAGCAGTAGAGCACTTACTGGCCTTTACACAGTGGGAGGAAGTGCTACTGGAAATAAAGGTTCCTGGGAAGGTGATTAATTCATTTTTAAAGACAATTGGTTTCAGGACTTATGTGTGAGTGATTGACAAGAGAAAGGAGTATCACTGCTGGGAGCAGCCTGGTGAAAGGCGTGCCTTTTCAGGAGGAGCATCAGCATTGCTGAGGCTGCTTAGATTCTGAACACACCCAACCCGTTCCAGAGTTTTGTTCTGTGGGCAGATCTGCTCAGTTAAATGTGGATTTTTTTTCAGTTCTGGTGCTTTCTTCTGGGCATTACAGCATGCATTGTCCTGGGAGAGCTCTGTTAGGGACTGACAATGTGCCTAAAGCTCAGTCTGATTCCTAAGAAGTACCACAGCCTCAAGCTGGTATCAGCAGCTCACCAAAAGTTAGGGAAGAAACTTGAAGGGAGATCTAAGGTTACTAGGATGGCCAGAAAATGTTACGCTGCTGCAGCCTGTGCATCATCCTTGCTCTCAATGCCTGCACCTGGGATGAGTGACCATTAGTCAGCTAGGAAATGGCATCTTCTAGCTGTGGCTGGAAGAAGCTGAGAACATTTTCCTTCAAGCAAATTCAAAGAGGTTGTTTTAGATTGAGACATTATTTGATAAGGTCAAACCAGGGCCTGAAGTATCACCTGAGGAATTAAGCCTGTGGGTGTTCAGGAAAAGGTAGAGACTAACTGACAGTCTCTTGTTGATTCCCCTAGCCTGTTTTTTACATCTGTAGGATATAAACTCATCAGGAGTGGGAGAGGCCATTTGGTGCCAGGGTGTAGGGTTGGCCTAATGATGCTCTGCCCTCCAGCTGCAGTTAAAAGCTCACTGCAGAAAGCAGTGGAAGCTATTAAAGGTGGTGCCATCGCTAGCTAGAGGGAGGTGGCCAGCCCAATGGCAAGGGACAAGGGGTGAGTGCATCTCAGGAGCTCTAGGGCAGAAGTCCCAGGGCTCAGCAGAACCCACCCCTGTGGCTCCATTGAACTGAGTTGGCTGACTGCATATTTAAAACACATGCAGGACGCTGCGGAGGTTGGTTTTGCTGGTTCAAGTGTAAGGCAAGGGTGTTTGAGAGTGACAAGAACGAAAGGGGGGAATATGGATGGGTTAGTGTTCTAACATGTCAGGAAGCTTCTGAGGAAGGCCATGTTTTTTTAATTTGTTCAGCCATCTTTTGGTGATACCTCATTAACTGGAACAGAAAGAAATGTTGGAATCAGAGTGTGCTGTGAGTATTCATCTGTTCTAGGCTACAAATTGACGGTGAAACATCATATGGAGGCTCAGTAGCGCTCCTCACTGTTATCAGCATTGATGGAGTGGCACCCTATGAACTACAGTGTTTTCTAGTGCAGATATGGCTGGAATGATTCACAAATGCAATACACTTAAACCTTTCTCCTTGTGTGCTGTAGCAACAGTCAGGATGGCATTGAGAAAGTCCTGAAGGCAATACCTGGGCACTGTGGGGTGCTGTGTCCACATGCAGTGTAAACAGTGCAGTAAATCTGCAGCCTTTTACAAGTGAGAAAGTAAAGACACAGGAAAAGATCAGGAGTGGTTAGTCAAGAGCCCCAGACAGAGCTGCGGCTGTGGACAGCCAGTGACAGGAGTAATAGTAAATCATCATACAGGATGTCAGTGGTAGAGCTGAGCACGTAATCCCATGAACCGCAGCTCTTTGTCCTGCACCTTTGCACCCCCAGGTGTTTAATGCAGCCTTTGCACCTCCAGTAAATAACTGTCTTTAAATAAGCATGGTTTCCCACTGAACCTGTGACCCATTCGGTGCTCCAGGGCTGCCTTGCCATTCAAACGGTTATGTTTTCAAGGAAGATGTTTTTGGTAGGATGCATTAAGAAAAGTCCTTGGACTGTGTAGAATATAAGGTGGGACAGTTGGAAATCAAAAGTTAGCTTTGTAGTAGACAAGACTGATATTCAAAGAAAAACTGGTTTTCTCTCAGCTATGAATTTTCAACTTAGGAAACTTTTAAACCAAATTTTGCAAGTTGCTGTTTAGTGTAGGTTCTTAGTTTTCTGATGTGGAACCCTGGAATACATTAAATATGATTTTCCAAATTTCTGAGAAATTAAGAATTCAGAAGAAACTGATGTTTGCTCTCTCCTAAAGAAAGGTAAAATAGGTCTAAAAGTGTTCAGCACAGGATTTTAGGAAGAGCTCGCTCAGTATTCATTCTGTTTAAGACTTGTGACAGTGAAAAGTCATTTTGCCTTCCCCTCTCAATTTTCTTTCCTGCAAAATGGAAATAGCCATTTCTAAACGTAGTATTTATCTGTACGCAGAAGGTGCAATTACTGCCAATACAGGCCATGCCGCACTTCAGCTTGAAAGTTAGAAATAGCTCCCAGTAAGGATCTTAATTTTGCAACTGACCGATATGTATGCTTTCAGGGAAGTGGGACTGAAAATATTTAGGAAAAAATACTTTATTTAGCAATCTGTGCAATTTAAAGGATAATATTAATACACTAGATGCATGATGGCCTTTTTAGGTGATTACATGCCCAGCTGAAGTGGGGTATATAGCTATAGAAGCCAAGATATGAACAGCACCATCAATATTTTTCCAATTATAGCAAAAGATGGAAGATGGTGTGATTTTGAAATAATGGAAATTGCTTTCCTTGTTACTTGAAAGGATAGAAAGCAGAGCCTTATTTTCCCACATCTTCCCATCCCTATGTGGCAGGACCAAGCTGCCTCTTTTGGGTGGGCTCAGGCAGTTAACATCAGTTCAATGTGCAATTTGTGTGAAAAAAGGATGGATCCAGCAGGTAGTATCTACTGCCAGTGTTGTTTTTGCTTTGTTGGGATGGCTGAATGTTTTTACTTTGCTGTAAGTCTTGGTAACTGAAGTGATCAGTATATTTGGCAGCATATTTGCTGCCAAAGTGGCACTGGGGCCATGTAGCAGTGCAATGGGGGAGTTTGTCCACTGTAGGTTTTCCAAGAAGAACTTCCTTCCCTGGCACTCAGCCTAGAGGCGTTTTGCTTCAGGTTTTTTTGGGACTTCTCCAGCCTGAAGGAGCCAGGTCTGCTTTGATGCTGCCCACGGGTACCCAGCTCTGAGAGTTGTTGCGAGCTCCAAGACGACGATTCCTCTGGCCTTCTTGGAGTAATCTATGGGAAGAGGCTTCCTTATGCCATTTTCTTCAGAAGGTGCATCAGTTTGTATGGTTCTGAATCCTTTCAATCCTGCTGATTTTGGTGCTTTGAGTTTTCAGTTCAAGTATTGCATGATATTTATCAAGAAAACAGAGGAGATATTGCTTTGAAAAGGGAATTAGTGTATTGGTTTGACACCTGCAAAGGATCCTGCGATTTTTTAGGGAAGAAGGCCTGCTGAAGTGTGATAGAGCACAAACTGTTTAAAGGTTAGTCTCTAGGCTATCTTTAAGCCTTGGGCCACAACACAGCATTGTGTCTGTCACATCTTGGGGCTCTAAATTGAGTTATCCACACCCTGAGCATTTAGCACTCTCCCAGTTTCCAGCACTTTCCTTCTTTCTCTGTAAAGAATAAATGAGTAAGTGAACAGAGGCAGAGAAAATGAAGTTGCTGAAGGTGGGAAACCATGTTTAGCATCCCATGGGTCTCTTGTATGCTGATCCACCTGAACATAGTCATTTTGACATTCCTAAAGCGTGTGTGGGTAACAAAAGCTGCTCAAAGCTGAATAACTGTTTGCAAAAGAGAAGAGCTGAGATGTGGGGTGACCAGGGAGTGGAGCTGCCGTGACAATGTGCCAAGGCACTCCCTTGGGCTCTTTTCTCCTGGACTATGTGAAAAGCTGTTCAGAGCAGCGCTGTGCTGGGTGGTGTGGTGAGGAGCTGGGTAAAGGTCCTGCCCTGTTTGCTTGCCATCCGGGAGCTGGCAGCTGACTGTGGGAATTAACACCTAAATGTTGATGTTACTTGATCGTGCTGATATTTACAGGTGATAACATCTATAAAATGACACAGCATTGAACAATAACCTTTAGTGAATTCTAATCTATACTAGGACATTAATTCTGGTGTCAGCACTTTGTGATATTAATTTTTTGAACAAATTAAAAATACTTGATTCTTAATGTTTTGGTGTTCTATGATAAATTTAGAAGTTCAGTCTATTAGAATAACGGCTTTTTTGGGGGCATATTTTATGGTTTGTTGCACACTAATGTAATCTACTTAAGTGCATAATTCAGTAATAATCTCAAATTACTCTTTGGCTAAACAAGAGGGAATCTAATAAAACTATAAAGAGTTTTGATATGATTAATATTTATTTAGTTGTCCTTATAACTCCTTTTTATACCTCTTACGAATAACTGCTCTGTACTTACATAATTTTTGCTCATTCTGCAAGACTGCAGGACTCTTTTTTTTTTTTTTTTTTTTTTAAAGTTGTAGCATTACCTTGAAATGTGGGTGAAGATCTCATTAACTCAAAAATATGCTGTGGTTTCTTCTACAGCTTCTAACAAGCATGCCTCCATGCATCCCTAGTCTGCTGCCAATGGGATGCCAGGCAGCTATAGGTTGTTATATAAATGTTATGTCTTGTAAGTTACTCTAATACTGTGAACAAACTTGTCATGGTGAATGATGAATTAATTTTTTTTTTAATTTCTGCTAATTGACTTCTCTTGTACCAGAAGTTATTTGTTCTGCTGAAATGTATGGGAATGCGCTAAGCTGGTACTTTTGATTTATGGCTTTTTGCCTCCTGATCTATTTTCCAAAAGTGCACTATTCAAATTTGCTTTCTAGCGCTAGATGAAAGATCATTAACCTGCTCTCTTGAGAGCAAGCGCACCAGCGAAGAAAGGCAGAAGTTCACCAAAGCTACACCTCTAGATATTTTTAAACCCCACTATTTAAAAAAACAATAGGGGGGGGGGGGGAAATGCAAACATGATGAGACTACAGCATGACTACAGGTTTCATAGAAAAAATAAACTCATAGCAACCACCACTACAGGACATGTCTTCGTTGTGTGTTACAG
>NW_010097947.1:276-1849 GCF_000699245.1 Pterocles gutturalis | reverse complement strand
TTGCGGGATCATTCTGGGAGGTTGGTGGCAGCGGGAGACCAAGCTTGGTGATACACCAGGGTCTCTCCCAGCCCGTCCTCCCCAAAATTATCCTCCTGCCGCTCTCGGTAGAGAAACGCGGCTCCGAAAACCCCACAAGGGCTCCGAAAAATCCCAGAAGGGCTCCACACGAGCCCAGGACAAGCTGGAGATGCTCAGGGACGCGTGGGGAGCTCCCTTTGCAGCTCTTGGCACCGGGAAAGGGTGCTTGGGGCAAGTTACCGCCCGGTTCTGCTCCAAAAGAGCCGGGGAGGGGCCGGCTGCCGGCGCGGTGCCGCACCAACGCCCGTCCCGGGCTGGAAATACGTCAAATGCTGCGACCGAAGGAGCCAAGAGCTCCCAGAGCGATGGGGAGGGAGGAACCTCACGTTAAATAAAGGCTTTGGTCTCGTTCTGCGTCTCGCCCTCCCCGAGAAGGTCGATTTTTTGGCGTTTGCGCCACTTTTTGCCGGCAAAGAGGGTTTGGGGTTGCGGTGCCGTGGCTTCACGGGCATTTTTACGGATATTGGTGATTTATTCCAACCCAAAACTGGTTTATTCCCACTGAATTCACTTTTTTTTCCTGCTCCCCCAGGTCTGCGCACGCCTTAACCCTGGAATTCACCGAATTAATCTGTATTGACATTATTTCTATAATTCTTTAGCCACCCAGCCTTCAGCAGCCCGGTGGAATTCAGCAGTTAAACCCTCAAACCGCCGATGACGTGGAAATCCAAAGGCTGCGGCTGACGTCCCGCGCCCCGCGGGGTTATTGCTTTAATCAGCATGTTAATTGCTTTATGACCCGCTGTCGGCTTCGGACACGTTTCCCTGGGGCGGGGGAACCCCGAGGAGGTCACCTCGCTGCCCTCAGCCCCCCGCGAGGGACGGAGGGGCGGCCGCCAGCCCCCCCAGCGCGTGCTGGAGCCTCTCACCGTCCAGCCTGAGGTATTTGAATCCGCGGTAAGCGAAATAATCTTCCATGATGGTCATGAGCGAGGTCATCTGGCAGAAGAGCAGCACTTTGTGGTTGGTGGCTCGTAATTTGGGGAGAATCCTGTCCAGCAGCTCGAATTTGCCCGAGGCGCGGTATAAATCCAGGCTGGGAGGGGAAAGGAAAGAGGGAAATAAATATTTTGATGCTAAAAAACGCGGCGTATCCCCGCGGGAAGGGCTGTCGGCGCTCACCGGTGGGAGGAAAAACCGCCAACGTCCCCGCTCGGCGTTTTCCACCATCCCACTTTTACCCTTGCACGATCCCTCCCGTGAAGCCCAAATGCTCGGAGAAGGATTCCTGCAAGGGGAAAGAGAAACGATGTCAGGAACCGTCCCGATCCAAAAAAATCCTGGAAATGCCCCAAAAAAGAGAAAACTAGCCCCGAGGAGGATGGTGACGGCAGCCACCGCGCTCCCGGCGTGCAGGCGCGGGGACAGGGCGATTTTTAGACCTCTCCCTGGTGTCAGAAAGAGATCAGAGCGGGGGATACACCCCGTCTCGCTCTTATTTCTCCACCGGGCTCGCTCGAGAGGGTTTCAGACCATTTTTGGGGGGGAA
>NW_010097947.1:0-225 GCF_000699245.1 Pterocles gutturalis | reverse complement strand
CGGGCCCCCCCCCGGTGCCGCGGCGGGGGGAGCCGTTCGGTTTGATCTCCGTGCAGGAGGGGAACGGAACGGCTTTTCCGTGTTTCCGGAGAGCGGTACCTCGATGTGCTGGAACATGTAGGGGTGGTTACAGATCTTCCGCAGCTGCATGATGGTGTTCATCAGGGTCTTGGTGCCGCCTTTGCCCTGCGCAAACAGGATAGAAAAGGGAAATTTTACGAACGG
>NW_010097946.1:0-17113 GCF_000699245.1 Pterocles gutturalis | reverse complement strand
ACATTCTGTGATTCTGTGATTCCGTGACTCCTTCTCCTCTTTCCCCTCTCCAGGGAGAACTTGACTCAGGAGTTGAATTCCTTGACCTCTGTGTCACCTTTTGAAGGTGTAATTTCCAGTTGTAGCAGGAAAAGGAAGGGCCCTGCACAGGCATTGATTGCAGTGCTTCCTTCACCCAGGCCTGGTTTCAACACTTGCATTTACAGCACTTGAAATTACATACCATAGAACAGTTAGCTCTTAAACAACTGTTAATCAGAGATAATTCTATTACGCTCTTTGGAATCACATCAGAGAAAGTGAATAAAGACTAACAGCATACTTTTCTATTCAAAGCATTATCTGGAAAATTATACACAAATAAAACAAACAACATCATTTCATATAATAATTTTGCAAAACAAGACTTGATGTTTCACATATTTCTTACTATGTTCAAATAATACTTAGCCTAGTAGATGTGTGCCTCCAACTACCACAAATATCATTAGAAATGCCATTTAACTATAACAAACCTAACAGTATGCTCTTTTCTTCCCCTTAAAAGCTGCTTTGCTTCAGGCTATTACTGAAACTGATTAACATCTTCAGTTTCTAGAAATTATGTGAATGTCTCTTCCTTCTTCTGTGTATCATTAACATGCTCCTTTAGTTGTATATTCTGCTTACTTGAACAGCTTTCATCCTCCTGTTTCTGTGGAGCTCTGATTTTGGGACAAGACATCTGAGCACAATGAACAAATTACAGTAATTAAAAGTAACAGGAACATAGATGTCAGCTAATGGTTGAAACAGCTGCGGAAGGTTCTTTCTTACCCCTGGAAACCTCAGCAATGGAAAGAAAGTTTGCAGAACTACAGTTTACACCTATTGCTGTGAGTTGTCTCTTGATATATTATTATAGTTTTACAGTCCTCTGGGACAGAGTGTGTATCTGCTTGAATATATAAATTCTGGGGACTCTGTAGCTGCCTCAGTAGGATGGGCAGAAATGAAAAAGGCAGAAAAAAACACAAAAGCAAGGAGTAAATTCAACACTACTTGAAATCTTTAAGTCAGGACTGGGTTTTCCAAAGGAGATACTCAATTTTAACCACATCATTTGGACTTAATGAGGTGTTTTGTTTTGTTTTGTTTTGGTTTTTTGTAAGTGAGGAATAATTCATATAATGAGAAAAAAAACACAAAACTGGATACAATAATATGTGTGCTCCCCTACTGGCCTAGGAGTGAACACATGACTTCCAGATGTACAGCAATGTAAAATGGTGATGATTCTGTTTTGTACCTTGTTGTGGTAGCATTGAGTTTTTTGCTTTAGAGTCTCCTCATATTTTGAGAATTGAAAACTTACGATAAATTCTTTGCTTCAAACTAAATCTTGGCATATACGTTTCAAGTCAGGAATATGTTAGCTCTTCTCATTTTTTCCTAAAAAATAAGGAAAGCAATATATAGACATTCAGAAACAAAGCTTTGCGTAGCAGGACTGTTTCTTTTCTTTTTTTTTCTTTTTTTTTTCTCTGAAACATATAGGTGAGGTTATATGACACCACTGCTTCCATTTTGTTCCTTAGCTGCATGAATCCAACTCACCATTTTTGAAACTATGAAACACATTTGTTGAAATCATTGAAATTACTTGCTGGTAAAACTTCATGCAAGCATGAGTGAAAAAGGTCACACAGAAAACATATGTATGTGCCTCTGTTTCAATCAGCTCATGGAGGCCCTCCCCAAGCACACATTGCTGAATAAGACATTAGAAATTATTTGCCTGGCTTTTTTTTCTCTGTATCTTTTCTTTGTCAATATCACACCCATGATTACCCAGAAAACTTAAGTAAAATTTCAACATTGATGTGTCCTGTTTCTGTGTAGAACACTATTACAAGCCACAGGATCCAAGGCACCTCCTTATCTCAAAGCAGAAACACAACCACAGATCTGGTTTTTTCACAGCCCGTAATCCAGTCTGTTAATTTCCTAGATTTTGTAGAAAGTTTCTGAGATGAGTAAACATGAATTTTTCAGAAATTTTCTTAGAATATATCAGCAACATAGAATGCTGTACCTACTTTTCATTTAACTTGCTTGGTTAATTGATTTCTTCCAGCAAACTCTTTCCTTCTTCTGATTCTAAGAGTATAATATAGAGATGGGGCCAAGTAAAAACATTAGGTTCAAACTTCAGAACAGATTATAGCCCAAACATTGTATCTTTGTCTCATGTCTACTATAAATAAGCATATCAGTCTCAGAACTTTGTCAAGAAAACAGTGGAGAATGTGCAGAGGCAATCTTTAGGAATGTTTTTTTCTGCTTCTAAGTTGAGAAATTTTTAGAACCATCTCTATCATAAATCAGATTATTTGGAGAAGTTGGTTTTAGTTTACAGCTGCTTACAGCTTCTAAATTGCCATACTAAAGATGGGGCAGAGTAATGTAGAGCAGTCTTAACGAAGAAGAGAAAACTTGCTCATACAATGTATTCCTTAGCAGGGTTTTCCTCTAAGGAGACAATCTTTATGCGGAAATATTTTTTAACTTTATGTTTTTTTTTTCTGTATTACATAAAACAGTTCTTACACAATATTTCTTCTGCATTTAAAATCCTTAATGTTTTACTGCATAAATGAAAATCATATACCTTATTTATAAATTCTACTAATGATATCTTCTAATCGTATTGTTGAGCATGGGTGATAACTGAATATACCTGACATTCCTTTTCATATATTCAGGAGATCAATGTCGATAGTTAGACTGAGTTAGCACAATGAACAGTTGTTCAAATAAAACCAAATCTTGTTTGTAAATTATGTAGAACTCCTCATTGCTGTGTTACTTGATTATATTTCTTTCATATTTGTTCTATTCTTCTTTAATAGAAGTCAAACCACTCCTACTTTCTGGTCTTAGATCTTGGCAATTTTCAACAAAAAACATATGAGTTCCAGATGTTCACTGAAACTACACAAAACTACTGCCAATTCTGTTTGTGGCATTGTTGTGTGAGAGCTCTTTTTCTCCTTGGAGACCTCTCCTCTTTCAAGGATTTACAGTATGGTCATAAAATGTTGTTTCAAGCTACAATCTGCTATATAAATGTCATCTCAGGAATACAATGTGTTTTTTCATGAAATATAGGACTATTTGGATTATGTTGGTATTGATTTAAAAGCTTATCTTTAGGATAAACCTTTACTACTTTTTCTTTCCTTAAACAGCACAAAATTTTTCAAAAGTACCTAAGTGACTTGTGACTTTAAAGCATCAACTTCTTTTCACTTAAATATTTAGACAGTCTTATAAGTATATAATTCAAAATTATATATATTTTTGTACTTAAAATCTACAGTTACAGAGTATCTAGACTGTTGTCCATACACAAATAACAGCTGGTATGATTACGTAGCAAGCAGAGAACTTTAGCTAAACTTAAGAGGCAGGAATTTTTGCATTTTACTTCAGCCATGGAACAACATAAATCTTTCAAGCTAGTTGCCTGTGTCATTGTAAAGTTAACAGAGCCAAGGGACGGAGATGTAAGAGGAGGAGAGAAATATGGAGAGAAAGAGACAAAAATCATCCCATCTTTACAGAAACAGTGGGTAGTATGAATGTCCTCATGAAGGGCCTTTATCTTTACACTGTCTCCAGAAGTCTATTTTGACTGTTCAGAACAGATGTGTCTTCCATGTTTCTCATGTCTGGTGGAACAGCACTAAATAGTAAATGCGAAGTGTCTCAGCCATATTTTTAAGTGGTAGAAATGAGCATTATTAAAAATAGGAGGGGCCTGACTGAACTGATTTTCACAAATCACCATTTGGATCTGTGAAAATGTTACATGTGAACTTTGTTTCACTTATAGATAGGGTTTTCCTCCCTTTTTTTCTTTTTTTTTTCTTTTTTTTTTTTTTTTAAATCACAGTACAGAAAATATTTTTTCCAGAAGATCTAGTTTCTAGTTAGAAACACATTTCATCCAGGAAACATAGACATCGACAATCTGTTTATTTCGCATTTTCACAGCATTAGCAGTCAGAAGGAAGGATTTTCCTTGAGGTCCCAGAAGCTCAGACTGAGAATCCTTTAATCTGACAATAACTGTCTCTGGTCATATAGGCGTTCCTGGGCTATAGGCACAATGTGGGAGTTTCTCATGATAAAAAATAGAAATGGAGACCCTAAATTTGTCAAGTGAGTTTGGCTGACCATGCAGAATCTGAAATACTTTGTGTGCTTCTGGAAAGCAACTATTCACTCTGCAGACACATTTTTAAAAATATATTATTCTCTTCTGTTAGGTAATGAGGTCAAACCTCTGCCTGCTTACACATTTCTAGGTTTAAGTAGCTCACAGCCTGCCCTTGTATTATCAAACAATTTAAAGATCAAAAGAAAATCCCATTTCTTCTTATCTATAATTTTAAGGGAAACAAATTTTTGCATCCAAGCACCAACTAACACACTTTAAAAACACACAGTAAGAGGAATATATTCTCCCTTAATATTAATCCTTTCTAAAATAGGTGCTTACTAATAATACCTGCATACAATTTAAGGTGTGCAAAACATGACTTGACAGACAGAACCTTCGTGTATGAACATGCACCTATTGTGGACATTCCATATCTGACCATAGCTATGGTTTAAATCTTAATGTCATGGATAAGAGTGGAATTTCCACTTTTAGGCTACTCAGATGAATGGTCTGTCTTTGAACTCAAATGGCTTTTCCTCGTATTTCCATTGTGAAAACTACCATAACGCATGAGTTAAAAGAGCCCTCTTTTTCAGCTTGTACCACTTTTTAAGATTGTATTTTCACTTCCTTTTACAAAGTGTTGTTCGTTAGCTATTTTAGCAGATGGAATAATTTCAGAGAGCTGTTGTTGCATCAGCTGGTTGTCACTAAGTGGCCCTATTTTCAGCTTTATTCCAGGGAAGCTGATCAAGATTAGTCATCTAATTTACAAGTAGTGCCCTTGTGGTCAATGTGAATGACAATCTAATTCTACATGACTGCATAGTGTCACAGCTAGAAGATACTCACTGCAGCTGGGACTTGCAAGTGAAAGGAAATGGTGAGACTGGTGTCCTCCCTCCTTCCTGTGCCTGTGCACAAGGTTCAGCATGGTGTAGAGGGGCTCTGAGTTACTGTTCCCTGCACAGTTACAGTATATGAATGAACATGTCCAACTCACTAGGTAAATGAGACATTAGGGGTAGAAACAATTTACATGAGACATGTTCAACCTCCTGTAACCATTAACAAACAGAAATAAAGGAACCTTGCTTCTAGGTGACGGTGGCTGGAGGCAGCAGCTCTCTCTTGGTTGATCTGCATAACTGGGAGGGTGGCACTACATCCCTCCATTGGTACTTGTCAGAGCCATTATGAACCAAAGAAGTCACAGAAAGAGACTAGAAGTCTTACAAAGAAGTCACTCAGCTGTCCAATTAAACTGCCCAAACTGCCATTTTCCATCACTTTAATATTTTTGCCTACTGTTTTAAAATACCTTCATAAGTTTTGAAATAATTAAAAATTTAGGTTTTTCCACAGAGATCTCTGTATGTTTTCTATTACTTCTATCTCTGCATTTTCCATCACACATTCCTATATTTTTGTAATGACCTGGTTGGTAGTTTGAATTTTGGGTTTTTTTTGTTGTTGTTGCTGTTCTTTTTTGCTGTTGTTGTGGGGCTTTTTGTTTGTTTATTTGTTTGTTTTCCCTGCTCTGCTATTTTGAATGTCAATATAAGCTATGTTGTGCCGCAATATAATTCAGGATAAATTTATATTTTCATCGTATATCAAACATATAACCATTTGAAAAAAACTCTTCCAATTGAGGTACATCTCTTTTATTTTGTTTGTTTATTGTTCAGTTGACACTGGGTCCTCATGCTTCTTGAGATTTGTATTCAGAATAAGTGGGAAATCAATGTTCAATGAGATATGCTAAACTTAGACAGTAGTCTGTTATTCTATGTTGAAACACCTAATTTTTTAACACCTTCTGACACTTGAGCATCTGAGGCTCCAGGTGACATACGTGAATTCTGATTACCATATAGTATTCCAGGAGAGAAATGCAAATTTTCAGTTGTATCTTCCTCCTCTGTTAGTTAAAGTTCATAGGCTTTTCCAGTTTTGTTAGTTTTAAGGAAGAGAGTAATCAACATGAATAGTGAAATATTAGTCAGACCAAGGAAAGAGAAAGCATGAGAATAACCATAAGGCTCATAGCTCACAGACTACCATTTAGACCACCCCTAAATGCATAGGTATTTTATACAAAATGAAACATTTCTGAAAGGAACAGTTGGAGGGACAGTTTCTTAAAAGGTGGGAGAAATAGATTCAATGTTCTTCAGCAGACAGAAGGTCTGCTTTGAATTTGATCTTTCTCTTCCGTCTTAGGTAGCTACCTCAAATACTGATACTATTGGAAATATGAGAGGACTACTGTCATGGTTTAATCCCAGCCAGTGCCTGAACACCATGTGACTGCTTGCTCACGCCTCCTCCTCCCTAATGGAATGGGAATTAGAAAATACAACAAAAGGGTCATGAGTCAAGAGAAGGACAGGAACGGATGACTCACCAGTCACTGTCATGGGCAAAACAGACCAAACTCAGGGAAAAAAAAAAAAAAAAATATTACCAATCAAATCAGAGCAGGATAATGAGAAATAAAACCAAATCTTAAAAACAACTTCCCTCCACCCTTCCCTTTTTACTAGGCTAGACTTTGCTTGTGATTTCTCTATCTGCTTCTCCCAAGTGGTGCAGGGGGGCAGGGAATGGAGGTTGCAGTCAGTCCATCACATGTTGTCTCTGCCGCTCCTTCCTCCTCAGGGGGAAAACTCCTCACACTCTTCACCTGCCCCCACATTGGGCTCACCCACAGGAGACAGTCCTTCATGAAGTTCTCTAACATCAGTCCTTCCCATGGGCTGCACTGCTCCGTCGTGGGTCCCTCCCATGGAGTCATGGCCTTCTTCAGGTGCAACCATCTGCTTCAACATGGGGTTCTTCACAGGCTGCAGGTGGATATCTGCCCCACCGCTGACCTCCATGGGCGGCAGGGTACAAGCTGCTGTCTCACCACGGGCTGCAGGGGAATCACTGCTCTGATGAACCTCCTCCCCCTCCTTTCTTCACTGACCTTCATGTCTATGTAGTTGTTTCTCTCACATCCCGCTCCTCTCTCTGCTGCTGGTTCACAGCAGGTATTTTTTCCCTCTTAAATATATTACCACAGAGAGGCTACCATCATCGCTCACTGGCTCGGGCTTAGCCAGAGGTGGGTCTGACTTGGAGCCTGGGAAGCTTCCAGTAGCTTCTCACAGGAGCCACCCTGTAGCCCTGTTCCCACTATGAAAACCTCACCACACAAACCCAACACAACAACACTTTAGCTTTGTAGATGAGTGATATATGAGTACACTGCATTAATGAGCTAAAAAAAATATATATATATATAGAACATTGAATACTTTATTAAAATTATCTGATCTTGGGTACCTAACTGGGATATCAACAAGCACAGGCCTCTGAGAAAATCCTCAAACTGACATGCAGGTGCTTGATTGACTTTACTAGGAGAACTTAGATATTTAGGATCTTTAGGTAACGGAAAGTAAGAATATTGTGGATTTGCCTACAGAATTCTCAAACCTGTTGTTTGTGCTCTTTGATAGTACAAAAAAAATTTTTCTCATAAAACTTCATCTAGAAAATAATAAATATCATATGATATTAACTAGCTTATTCTTGTAGAGCCTTTTACACTAGTGTGAAAGGATCTATTGCCAAGAAGCATAAAACTGTTGTTTGTTTCCCAGACAACCATTGTAAGGGAAGACTAGGTTACTCTTCAAGTCCACATTAAATTGTCTAAAATATTAAAAGTGATTTGTCAAAGACATATCTCTGAAATATTTACTAAAGGAAATTTCAAAATATGATAATTACCTGTAATACCTCATATTCTGCATAGAAATGCCTCTCTTTTTACTTTAGTTTTCATACCAACAACAATAATAAAATATTCTACTGCTGCTGCAATGTTTTACTGGATGTTTTCTGTATATCTTGCTCTCCCATAAAGGATAAATGTTGAAAACAGAGAACATGCATGGCAAACTTATTGATTCCATATGAAATTCCCTTTAATTTTACCCAATTCATAGTCAAATACAACTCCAAAATTTGTTTTTCAAGTTCTTTTGGCAAATCCTTTAGATCATAAGTGTGTCATAGTAGAGAGGGCCTTTTATTTTCAGTGTAATGGTTTTAAACTAAAACAGGAGATGTTTAAACTAGATATAAGGAAGAAATATTTTATGCTTAACGTGGTGAAACACTGGAACAGGTTGCCCAGGGAGGTGGCAGATGCCCCATCCCTGGAAACATTCAAGGTCAGGTTGGATGGGGCTCTGGGCAACCTGATCTAATGGAAGATGTCCCTGTTTATTGCAGGGGGGCTGGACTAGGTGACCTCCATGGTCCTTTCCAACTCAAACTATTCTGTGATTCTGTGATTCTCTGATTTCGCTGAGAACCTGTCTTAACGTTTTTTTTTTTCTCTTTTTGTCACAAGCATGCATCTGAGAATGCCATTTATCCAGCTTAGAAAACCAAACAAACAAAACCAATACAAAACAAACAAACCCCAAAAAGCCCCCATCATTCTAGAGAGATTTTATGAGGACTCTCTTCCTTTCCCTCCTTTCTTCTAATGTTCCTTCTAATATGTTTCTGCCATAACAATGACAGTGCTATTCCAGAAAATTAATGTGCTCTGAGAATGCAATTGCAGAATAAAAGGCTAGAAAGAGTGGATTTAGAAATTTAACAGGTCCAGTGGGATTCTCTTCTTCATAATTTGTGAATTCTTGATTGAAAACCTGACAGTTTATGAAAACTGCTTGAAGTTACTAGACAATTGCCCCAGCACCCCAGTTTTGATAGCACTTGGTTTTGCCATATTTACTACTTCTAGCTGTAAGAGGAAGATTGTGTAAAGATGACAAGAGAATTTTTAAATTCTCCTGAGGCCTGATCTTTAGACCTTGAGCTGTTTGTTTGGGTTTTTTTGGTTTGGTTTTTTGTTTGTTTGTTTGTTTTGTTTTGTTTTTAGTCATATTGGAATGCAGGGAGGAATTTATTAGGTTTTGCCCCACACAAACTCCTTTTTCCCTTTGCTGTAGATGTCACTGATTTAACATTCACTGACTGTTCTATACATAACAATCAAAACTTTCAGCTATATCCCTATTCTTCCATTTTTTACCTCACTTCATTTCTCACATATTAACACTATGCCCATGAAACTGTTTTGAGACCGGAGTTGCTGGTCTACCATTCTGTTTAAAATTAAAATGTTACCTTCTATTTTTCTATTTGAGTAATAAGTAATAAAAACTTGGAAAACCCACAGTTTTGTAACTGAACTGGTTGCAATGGAGCACCCATTTTCTAGAACTTGGTGAATATTTCTGTAAATCAGAACTACTTAATAAGTTTGCAGAGAAACTGTATTAGAACCATCATGCCATAAGGCGGTATACTTCTTTTTGGGCAGAGAAACTGTGTTAGAACCATCATGCCATAAGGCGGTATACTTCTTTTTGGGCAGCTATACATTTAGATTGTGGACCTCACACCCCACAGGCTGTAGTTTGGCCAGTGTTACGCTGCTTTATATAGTTGATATGATAAACAGTCAAATTAATTGTCCAGAAACAAATTAGAGAGACAGTTCCAGGACGGAGTTCAGAGGTCAGAGATATCAGTCCCTAGTCAGTGGGGGATAAATACACAGAAAGATAAATATGTTTGTGTTTTTTTCTCCTTGATATGGAAACCAATTTAGAGCTGTAATTGTTTTATATGAATCAATTTTATCATACGGTAACAATAGCAACTTTTGGTTAGTATCAGATTAAGCACAACTAAGTTGTTAACTAATGACATGTTCCCTATTCCCTCATCCATTCAGAAATTTGCAGATGTTTGTACAAAATTCTAGTGTTTGAACACTTCTGGAACAATTATAGCTATTATATAGTTATACAACTATTATAATTTCTGTATCTACTCTCACTATCTCTATGTCTGTTATCATAGGTAATAGAAAGATTTCTATAGCTTTTCATTCAATGATCTAAGAATACCTTAGAAAAGAGGTACCACAGTATGTTCTGCAGAAAAGAAGATTAAGATGTTTACACAGTGCTATACAGTGGTCTGCTGAGAAAAACCTCTTACTTTTTCTACATCCAAATACTAGCTCAGATCCCAGAAGCAATGCAATAATACTAATGCAGAAATCTACCTAGACTAATACTTCTGCAGAGCCAATCATTCTGCTGACCTGCTTCCTGTTATAGAGTTAACTGTTCAAAAAGCTAGAGCACTAATAGTTCTTGTAAATTTATCAAAGTGAAATAAATCTTGTTTATTTTTTTCATCTTTGAGCTGTGAATTATATCCGCGCATGTATGTTTGCAGTGTCATCTTCTATACTAAACATTAGCTTTGTAGACTGAGGAAGAATGTTAATACTCTAGGGGACATATAGAATAAGTGATTTACTAAGGTTCTCAGATTTCAGCTTAAGCAGGCTCTCACTCATCATGTCAAATGCAGGATCATTATTTAGAAGCAACTTGGTTGATTTTTTTTTTTCTTTTTAGTTGACATTTCTAGAATACTTGCCTTAAAACAATCTCTGAAGGAAATAACATTTAGTCTGACATCACAATAATTTTTCTTTTTTTTCTTTATTTAACTGCCAATATGAGATAGATTGTATACAACACTTTTCACTATTGAAGCCAATGGATTTTCTGCCAACAAAAAATATGGTCCACTATACAAGCAGCATGGGAGGGCTTACACAGCTCTTTCTGGGTGGATTCAGCACAAAACAACTTGAAAATGCAGACCGTCCAAATGTAGACCCAAAAGCCAGCCCTCATGTGAGGATGCTTCTTTTACAGAGAGTCTGAAAAATAGTCCTTTTTGGAATGCTACAAATCCAAGACAAAGCATAAAAGCTTTGCTTTATCCTGAGGGGACTACCGAGATGGTCCCTGTGAGAAACTGCTGGAAGTTTCCCCAGCTCCAAGCCGGACCGGCCACTGGCCAAGACCAAGCCCATCAGCACCTCTGACAATGAAACATTGAAGAGGGGGCACAGTGCGTGGAGCGGGGGCAGCCCCAGCTGGTCCGTCCAGCTCCTGCCCAGCCTCGGCTGCACCCAATCCCCCACCACAGACCAAGCCTCTGCCACAGCCCTGGCCCAGCCGACCCAGCACAGCCCCTGCCAGAGAGCCGGGAGTTTCTCAGGAGCCAGTGAAAGAACCTGCAGCGGAGAGAGGAGCGGGGTGTGAGAGAGACAATTACACAGACAAGAAGGTCAGTGAGGAGACAGGAGAGGGAGGAGGTGCCAGAGCAGAGATTCCCCTGCAGCCTGTGGAGGACCCTACGCTGGAGCGGGTGGCTGTGCCTGAAGGAGGACGTGACTCCATTGAAGGGACCCACACCAGAGCAGTTAGTGGAGAACTGCAGCCCGTGGGAAGGACTCATGTTGGAGCAGTTTGTGAAGAACCCTCCCATGAGAGTGACCCCACTCTGGAGCAGGGCAGACTGTGAGGAGTCCTCCCCTGAGGAGGAAGGAGCAGCAGAAACAACATGGGATGGACTGACCGCAACCCCCAATCCGTGTCCCCCTGTGCCACTGTGGGGGAGAAGGTAGAGAAATCGTGAACAAAGCCTTTGGGCCTGGGAAAAAGGGAGGGGTGCAGAAAAGGTGCCATTTTAAGATGTATTTCTCTTTCTTTTTATCTTGCTGTGGTTTTGATTGATAGAAATAATTAAATTTTTTGTGTTTTCCCCCAAGTCGAGTCTGTTTCTTGTCCATCACCATAAGAGGTGAGTGAACCCTCCCTGTCCTCGCCTCAGGCCATGAGGTTTTTTTACATTTTGTTCTTTTGATTCTACTCCCCTTCCCATCAGAGGGGAGGAGAGAGCAGGAGCCTGTGTGGTGCTTATTGCTAGGTGGCCTTAAACAATGACAGTGGATAATGTGTTATCTTTGAGTTCTGCAAGAAAAAGTCTTAACTTGAATTAGTGGTCACACTTTTGAGAAAAAAAAATATTTTACTGCATTACGATAAATAAGGACATGAATTCTGTGTGTTGTGTACGCAGTTTTCTATGGGTGAATACCCAGCAAGTATACTAAAACTGATAATTTTTTTCAGGCTTGTATTAGTATAGATGAGAATAGAACTAGACCCACAGCAGCAGTCAAAGGAAAAGTTGAGAATAGTATGTGACAGTTTTCTTTTGGCTTTGAATAGCTCTTATTTTATTGCTACGCCTTACACCCAAAACAGACCTTTAGAAAAGAAAGCTACGTACATTGAACGCACATTTCACAGCAGACACATTCAGTAAATATTTATCCAAATGCAGACAAAAGCTGGGTATTTTCCTCTTGAATTGTTCCTGAGGGCTTTTTTTCACCACAACCCTTATCCCTTATGAACAATGGAGCATCTCCCTTATGAGGAAAGGCTGAGGGAGCTGGGTCTCTTTAGCCTGGAAAAGACTGGTGACCTAATTAATATTTATAAATATGTAAAGGGTGAGTGTCAGGAGGATGGAGCCAGGCTCTTCTCTGTGACATCCAGTGATAGGACAAGGGGCAATGGGTTCAAGCTGGAACATAGGAGGTTCCACTTGAATATGAGAAAAACCTTCTTCATGGTGAGGGTGACAGAGCACTGGAACAGGCTGCCCAGAGAGGTTGTGGAGTCTCCTTCTCTGGAGACATTCAAAGCCCACCTGGATGCGTTCCTGTGTGATCTGATCTAGGTGTTCCTGCTCCGGCAGGGGGATTGGACTAGATGATCTTTCGAGGTCCCTTCCAATCTCTAACATTCTGTGATTCTGTGATTCTGTGAGTTCACAGCAGCTGCATTAGGAATAAAGCTGAAAATATGGCTGACTGTGGTTTGTAAAGGGTGTGTGCAGAAAAGCACTCAACCTTACAATTTCATTAAGTTTAGGATTTGATTCCACATCAGTGACCACTAACTGGGCAAACTGCTTCTTTCAAATTGAGCAATGTAAAATAAATTATAACAGTGCCTCATATCTATTCTTGTACCAAGATAAGATAGCCTGATCTGTGAGCAAAAGGAAGACAGAATATAAGATCTTCCATTTTCTTTCATAACAAACAAAAATCTGCCTCGCCAAGTATTCTGTCTCTGATAGTCACTTATGCCTTAGGACAGAAAATAAAAACTGAGAGTATATAGTACGAAATTTCTCCCATCATATGCTTTTAGCAACCAACAATCTCATGGCTTCCTGAGCCATGCATACATTCACCTCATCATGCTGAGACCCTTCAGAAATTCCTCCCTGAATCTATATGTTCCTGCTACCACCTTTGTTACAAGTAAAATGGCTCCATTTCTCTCCCACTCTCTCATTTTTAGTAGAATCTTGTCTAGATGTCCTTGTGTACATTTACCTGCAGTTCATGGAAATTAAATTTTTCTAATGTGTGTGAAAGAAGATATGCTTGACACTGGCTGTCCTGTTATTCACAGAATGAAATAGTACTCTGCAGAGTTATGTAAAACACTGATGTGGCTGCTGAATTATCCATGTTCACTAGCTAATGCTCTGTAAGAGATCAATATAGACCAGTTATGATTTGAGCAGTGGAGTGCACTCTTGAAGATCTTAACTTTTATGCACCTTACAATGAAGTCTTCATGGCCCTTTGAAAACAAAGAACTGCCAAAGAACCTATTTCATTCCTCCCTTTACACCTTATTTATGTGACTTTTTCTCTGCTTTTTCAGTTTTTTCTAACCATTTCTTTCCAATGTTGTTTACAATTATTTCTGTCAATTTTTTTAGCATTCCTGATTAGTACATCAGAACACAGACGAAAAGAATGTAGATGACTGAAAACTGAAGTTCACAGAACTTACATTGTCACCTCACTAACCTAACCACGTTAGGTCACCAGAAGCTGTGTTTAAAACAGCAGAGCAGCTTGTATGATATTAGCCCTTTTCGTTAAAGCAACAGTGACAAATTTACGATTGATAAATTGACAAATTGGCAATTCTTACTCACTTGGGACCAGACCCTATCACACAATTTCACTGGGTGAATAGATGAAGTGAAGTAGTGGGATTGTCCCTGGTGTGAGGGAATGCTGGGCTTGTTAACATTGGACCAGAGTCTCTTCTGTGATACCGTTTCATACTACTATTTAAATCTCTGGTAATTATAATATACCTATGTAAAGTAATTCTCGGTTCATGGAACATAAAAGAACTGTTCAAGTGTGGTTTTCTTCAACCCATACACAAAGACAACCCAAGTAAATGAGTGAATGATTATTGCACTTGACAACACAACTACACAGTGCTTCAGACCTCATTTGTCTGCCAGTAAAGTAGTAGACGAGCTTCTATGCATTTAATTTAACATGAGACCACAATGTTTACTGTATGACATTACATGTAGGTCCTGGACACATTAGGTACCCACCAACTTTTGATTACTAATTGTAACATTTATTTTCTTTGTTTGTGTTTGTTCAGTTGTTTTTTGCTCATGTTCTTTAAAAATTCTGGCTTTGTCTTTATGAATGTACTGCAAGGCACTCTCTCAAGAGAAGAGGTTTGATTTAGAAACTCAAATTTATTTTATTGTCATCTAGAAGCTGTTTCACATAGTGGAGGGTGGTGGTGAAAGTGACATTTTATATATACTAGAAAAGTTAAAGATTCCATTGTGTTGCAGTCTATTAACAAATCCAATAAATGATTGACATTCCTGATTCTTGACTCTTTTTTTCATCAGTTCATTTGCCTTGCAAACCTGCTATTGTTTCAGATTATATTAGACTCCCTAATTTCACTGTGCTCCTTCTTTTTAAGAATTGTGATTTATTTTGAAGAAAATAAAGTGTTTGATACATCTTATGTTTTATGGAAAAGTATTGCAAAATTATATTCTTGATCCTTCTTGGTCATGAGCATGTCAGTATTATAATGATAAACATGGTAATCATTAAGAATTGTGCCCTAAAATGGAAAATTAATTTATAACTCAAGAAAATTTCCATTGGTTAACATTTAATTATTCCAATATTTATTGAGATTTAGGATTTTTTTTCTCTTGCTTCTTCATGTACAAGCTTAAACAGTGATTATACCGGTTCCTCTTTGACCAATGTAATAATCTGCTCATTCAGACGGTAGGTCTGCATATGGTCTGAAACCTATTCCCTTCAACTGCATCAGCAGGTCCTAGACGTGCATGAAAGCTTAAACAACAGGAGAATAGAATAGATATAGGTTTTTTTAGCCTAAAGTTTCCCTTGTAAAAGGGTTGATAAACAATTCAACCAACCAGTTTCAGTTAGAATTCAATCAGTTTGGGATATAAGTAAAACATCAAAATAAGTGTTAGTTAAATTGTTGTTCACTATTTTGATCAGTCTACAGGAATCCTAGTTTATCATTCCAAGGTTTATTCAGAGCAGTTAACACATCAGTTTTAAAGTGGAATGTCCAACTGAAGACCAACGTCTTCTGTAATTAAGGCCAGAACTAGAACAGGAATATTACATGTCCAGAAAAAATAAATTTAACAAGGTAGCCAAGCTTCCAGTCCTTCAATGCTGCTAAGTATCCTAGCAAGTTTGTGAACAAAACCTGTTTTCAGCTTTTTGGAGGGAACACTTCACACCATTGCATATCAAGATGTGTTTAGTATTTCGGCTCTCAAAGTAATTCTGGTTTTCAAATGTGAGAACTTTAAGTCAGTTACTATTAGGGATTCTGCAACAATGTAATTACCTTTTTCATTATTTTGTCTTATTTGTTTGAAATGGTCCCAAATGCTACAGTAAAATGAAACAAAACCACAGGGTATTAATTAGATCCTCTTGGGATACAAAACTCTGGCACTTGCAGGGAGAAACTCTGTAGAAGAGCCTTGTGAGAATGAGGAATGTTAACATGTTGACCTCTTCATGCACCTGAAACTGCATGATTGGAGTCCTTGTGAAATGCAGAGTCTTGGCTAGTTATTCACGACTAAAATCTTCATACTTCCTCCCTTTATTGCGGGTGTCACTGCACAACTTAGAAAGTAGTTTCATCTTTTAATTAGGGGACTGGTCCTAATTACCAGCAAAAGAATCTGAGTGAAACACTCTGGTTTTATACCACAGGTGGTGTTGTGGGGGAAGAATTAGTGCTGGTGTGAAGAGTTAGTGCTGCTGTGGGTCAGCTGCCAGGTTCCTGTTATTGGTGCTTAGGCTAGTGGTGTAATCGTTCAGAGATTGCAATAGATCTCATGTAGACCCAGCTGTTGAACCTGGTAGATCAGGAGGATCCTTAGAAGATACCTTGTCAAACTACTCATTGAAGGATATATAGCTTTGTCTCTATAACATGGCAAAACGGTTTCCCTCTGGCGCTTCCTGTAAAACAGTGTTCTTGGCAAGGTGGTGGTCTCAGCATTAATATAGTTCAACACAGAGGAGATGAGCATTGCCGAGTTTACCACAGTCTATTGGAGGTCAACATGGCCAAAGCCCAGCATATGTTTGAAAAAGTTATTTAAGTATGCTGTACAGCTTTGTAACTCCAGGCAATGAATTACCAATCACCACTGCATACTCTTTTCCTTTTTAAGTGGTCAGGATGGATGTTCTCTCTTCACCTGCTCTTTGTATTTCTATTTTTTTGTGGATCTTCTACGAAAAAAAGACTCTTCATGTTGTTGTTTTCTTGCAAATTTCATCAGATGTTGTAATTCTTACTCTAAAGATACTGAAGTTATTAGGAAGTGTCCCACTGCCTTGATCCTGAGACCCCATAAGAGAAATTTTATATTTGCTAGGACTCAACATAAATCACAGGTAAATCTATTTTTTAGGGCTGTTGTGGTTAAAGGCACTTGGCTAGCAATGAACACCGCACAGCCGCTTGTTCACCCTTCCCCTCCAAGGGATGGGGAGAGAATTAAAGGGGAAAA
>NW_010097945.1:0-55041 GCF_000699245.1 Pterocles gutturalis | reverse complement strand
ACCTTAATGATTCTATGGTTCTGTGATTCTATGAAAAGCCAAGGCTACTGTAGTAATTTGAAAATTTAACACCGAGGATGAGAGGTAAATCCAGAGGTGTTCCTATTGTCTCTTTCCAACAAACATAAAATAGTACCCAGGGAATCCCACTCAGGCACAGAATGCAATCCCCCCAAGCAGTTTCTCATGACTTTTTTTTTTGGATGTTGACTTTTACCTATGTTTTAAAGTTCCTTAATAGTTTAAGTTACCTGTTTCCTTCAAGAAACTTAATGGCTTTGTGAAACTATCTGAAATACATGACAATAAAGCCCCTGTTCCTGTTCCTCTGTCAAGGTCAATGATTTTTAACAATACAGAGTGCTAAAAGAGGTCACTGCAGACTTCACTAATCACATATATCAAATATTCAACATCCTTTCCTCCTGGAAGGAACTGGCTAGAGCATCCTTCAAGTTATACTAGATAAATAATGAGGGCATTGCTTCTATTTTTCATGAGTCAATATAATAACATGTCAAAAGATAAATATGTTCTCTATAAAAAATTATTGCTTGTGCTGCAGTGGATTTATTACTTCACTAATAATAATGTTTAACAGATGTATATTCTATTTTATAATTGCATTAAGTGAAACAGAATGGCAATGCAGTAGAGACTGTTTTGCAGGGCTACAAGACAGCTGTGCCATAAGAAGATTTGAGGTAACAGTATTATAATGAGACATAAATTAATGAATGTACCACTACCAGAGGGGGGATTGGAGGCAGGAAGCGTGTATTACAATCAACAGTTAAAGGCTTACACTGTCTAAGTTTGAGGCAGAACGTGAAGAAGGTAGCCTAGAATACAGGTGTTAGTTCTGGTTATTTCCTTTCATGGAGCTATGGAGGCATTTTTGTGAGTTATCACGATGCCTTTTTACTCAAGTGAAAACTCCCCCTCTATACAAAAGCATTTTATAATGCCAAAAAGATGGTCATACAGCCCTTACGGGTTGTGCTATAACAACTTCAGCATGTCTGCAACTCTCTCCCTCTGAGGACCACTCTGGCATCTCTTGAGGAAAAGCATCATGGATATATTGTGGTTCACAAACCTCACACTGAGAATTGCTGCTGTAGGTGAAGGTATATTTCTTTTGTTTAGCCATCATAGGTAATTATTTCAGAGGTAGTTGGGACAGATAACCAAAAAAAAACCAAACAAAAAAAGATAGCATGTATTTTGAAACATTTGTAGCCTTCCAAATTTGGTTTCAGCACTGAGATGAAGATTTTTCTTTCTTTTTTTTTTCTTTTTTAAATTTTAATTAATAAGAGCCCTGAAGACATTTTGCTCTAATTGGAAGCTGCAAATAACTGAGCAAGAAAAGAACTTAAACAGAATAGAGAGCTGCAATAGGGAGCCAAAACTGTGGGTGGGCCTTCAACAGAGCTAAAGAATTGAAGAAAAAAATGGGAAAGTAGGCTATCTTTGAGGGATTTTCCTCCAAAAAACTTTAGTGAGATGGGAATTCAGCTACCAGCAGCTGAGGAGGCAATAATCCCAATGACAAGCATACTGGAAAGTATCTGTGGCTCTACTGGCACAGCATTTCTTTCTTCATGCTAAATGCTTCAGAGCTTGAATTCTGTAGTTTTGTTTTTTGGTGGTGGTGGGTTTTGTTCACCTGATGTCCCAGGATTTGCAACTCATTTTGGAGCAGTGAGGTTCATCGTGCGGTGCCATGCAGCAGCTGCCTGTACTGGCCTCAGGTCTTAGGGCTGTTGATTCAGTGACATTGTTGAAAAAAACCGGACAAATAAAAGGGATCAGCAGAACCCATCCCAAACAGGAAGGTCTTCAGAAAGGCTCTTGATTACTAGTTAGTTGGGTTATGGTTACTTCAATTATTACTACATTTTTACTCTATTATTCTCTTGTCTAGGATTGCTATGCTTTTAAAAGCAGTTATCAAGATTCTTTTAGGTGTCATGTTACGTCAGAGATTTTAAGACTTGTGCAGTAATAAAGACCAATAAAACTACAGTTTTATTGCATACGCGCCGAGCTTGTGGTTTGTTCAGATTAGCATTATACAGGCTGTTCTTTTAAAGCACTGACAAATATGACTGCAGTGGCATACATCGCAACTGGGTTGTATCCCAGGGATCAGGAGACATCCTCTGATATTTTTGCAGAATGGTTTGGACCAGTCCTAGGAGTGACCAAATGCTGGAATAGCTTCTTTCAGTGTGATGTTTCATGTATGGGTCTCTGATAGATACATAGCTTAAGGCTAGGCTTTTCCTGCTGTAGCTGAACTTTTAAATAAGTATTTATTTAAGGTGCTGAGTTGCTTAGGGGACCCCCTGCACTTCATGTGAACTGGTGGCATTCAGCTGAACTGATAGCACTAGAGTAATTTTGAAAGCATGTTTATATGATTTTCCCTGGTGCTGATCCTTTCTAACACATCCAGATTTTAAAATCTTGACTCATATTTCTTTGCTAATCTCCAGGAGTTAATTGCTTCCTTGTGGAAATCCCAGAACAAAATGTACTCCCTACACTGTCCTTGGAGAGAGGCAGAGTACACATTTCTTGATGTACAGTTCTTTTTCTGAGGCTTTTTATTACTGATGGTGTCGTTTGATTCATTTTCTTCACTTCTCTCTGATACAGGTGAATGAGGAAGCGGTAATGATCCCTCCTCAAACTTGCCTTAGAAAATCTGGCCACTTAATAAACCCGTGAACTGGCAACCAGAAGGCGCATTTGTGAAGTGGTCTCTATGGCTGTGGCCACAAATAACCTAAGTGTTTGGCTGCCTGCGTGGGACAGCCCACCTGTGAGCTAGAGGGGCTATTATCACCTTCAGAATAGGCTTGTCACAGGCCAGCAACCTCTTGGGAAAGGTCCCCAGACCATCCCAGCTGCCAGACCGTCTCTGGTGATGGTTTGAAGAGAGTGTGTCTGGAAGTGGTGAATTTTTGACAGAGAGGATGTTCAGGTAGTCAGCTGGTGGAGAGGAGCATGTTGGCACCCTTGGGAATGCTCTCGGACATGGTTTGTCAATGTGGCCTATATGGATGGTGCGTACTGATGCTGCCTTTCACATAGAAACCATATCGTATAGGGCAAGAGCACTGGAACAGGAGTTAAAAAAGCTAATTACTAACTGCCTTAAAAGCAGGTCTATTGCTTGATCCACATCAAGGTAGATGTCACTGTGCCTCTGGCTGAAAACATTTGGAAAATTATATTTCTTAAATGACTTCTGATCATATTACTACTACTGCTTAGAAGCAGTTTGTGGATCTATGCGATCTGATTGTAGCCACTACTGCTGCTCCATACAAGGACTATTGCAATTTCAATGTCACCTGATGGGCAGGAAGCCAGTTTGACAGTGTTAATTCTCAGAAGTTTGAGTACTCTTACCATTATATCAACACATGCAAATGTTAGTAGTGGTTGTAAAATTATGCAGCTTTAAAAAAAGAAAAATCCAGACACATGCCAGTTCTATTATAGACCCCATCTGTGCATCTACTGGTTCAATATGGAAAAAAATGCCTGCCTAGTACATTGATCAACTAATTATTATAAACTACATCTCACAGTAACATCCTGTTTCAGTGGTGTACAGCTGTTTCTGTCTCTGTTTCTTTCTCCTTTTTATGTCTTCTCATGCTTCCTTCTCAGTGCTTTGTAGCCAGTGGAAGAACTGATAAAGTCTTTAAAATATTTGATCTGAAGTCTTGGTCCAAAACAGTGCACTCAGTAACAGTCCTTCAAATGAGTTCAGTGGACTTCAGATCAGTATCTCATATCATAAAAGGCAAGGAGCAGTGAAATACACCCTCTGCTTTTTTTCCCCCACAAAGCTACAGATTTTTTATCTTCTTTTGAAGGCTCCCAGGGCTGTAAATCTGCTTCTCAGGCTGCCCCATGGCGCGGCATGATCAGACAGGTGCTGCAGCAGCAGCAGTGCTGGCTTTGGAGCTCCTGTCCCCGTGAGAGCAGGTCAGGGTTTCACAAGCCGTTGTGCTCTCCAGCAAGACTTGTTCCATCTCTGCTTGCCCTTGTTTCCTCTTCTTTCCAGGCACCCAACACAGCTGGGCTAACACAGTGGCTTGGGGGACCCCACCCTAAATGGGATAAGGGAACTAATTTGGTTATAACTCCATATTCCCTTCCTCTTCTCCAAATTTCCGTGCTCTTTTTTTTAAGCTGAACTCTTCCCCTTGTTGGTTTTACAGTTTGGCCATGCAAAGAGCCATGTTGGCAGAGCTGAAGATGAACAGCGTGGGGTGAGGAGCAGCGAAGTCAGGAGAATAAGCCAGGAACTATTTGAAGGGTGTTTTCTCCCGACCAGTCAATGCAGAAGCCAAAAAAGGGAGTTAACCCAAAAGACTAGATTATGAGGCTCCTGCTCAGGGTTCAGCTTTTACTCTGCGAGTATTTCTACCAAAACTGCTGCTGCCGCTCCTGGGAAGGAAGTGTGAGCCCAGTCTATCAGCCGCTGGCTCGAAGGCAGACCCATCTGGTGATGGATCTCTTTCAAACGTGAAGTCAAATTGGACTGATGTATGCTTTTACCTAAAAATCATGCAGTATTTCCAGAGCTGAATATTCTGTTGACTCTGAACCAGGCAGTGTTATAGCTGTGTTTATTTTAGTTGTTTGTCTTTGCGAATCAGCTCAGACTGAAGGCAGAGAAAGATTTGCACAAATGGTTGCAAACAAAAAAGTGCTGATTTCCCCAAACTGTAGTTAATTGACCATTCACCAACTCTAGGAAAAACAGATGGAAACTGTGGCTAGAAAAATATTTTTTTAAAATAAAATCCTTGAAAAACCAACACAGAACCTGCAGCACAAGGCCATTGCAGTGTCTGTCTTTGGGAGATCTTTAGTATTCATTCAAAACAGGCAGCAGAGCAGGGCATACATGACCCTTGGACCTCACTTCTTGGTGGCTGAGAGCCACCTGATTGTTGCACATTATGTACCTCACCTCCTCTTCCTTGACACTGACAGGTTTTCCCATGAGGGGTCAAAGCCAACAGCACCAAAGGCTTTCTGAGGGTTTCTCAAGGAAAGAGGTCGTGTCTGAAAACCAGAGTCCAAGTGGCAAGCCATGGAAAGGCCTCTGCAATAAAGTCATCTAGAAAAGATAGAAAACCCTTTGTCTGAGGAGGAAGCTCTTTGCCTTGAGTTTCAAATAATATCTCTGAGGAAATGCCTGTGGAGTCTATGAATATACCCAAGGAATTCTTCTGCTGTCATATTATTACAATTTGGGTTGCAGTCTATTGCAGTGTATAAACCAAATCCAAGATCTAAGCCTCTATTCTCTGTTGGTCTCTTGGCTGTTCACGTGGGAGGGATGAGGAGACAACATACAAATGTCCTCATTTGCACTTCTTGTGTGAAGGCTGTATTGTGCCGTCTAGACAATGGGGGAGATTAGTCTGCTCGAAAGATGTTGTGTATTAAAGATAATCTTTGGGAGATGGCTAGTGCTGGGGAGGGGTATGTAGCCTGGGGAAGAAAGAGGTGGTTGATATTTCACTGCAGGCTACCCCTTGACATCCATCTGCTGGCCCTAATCTCCAGGCTGATGATATGACACGTGTCCCCCTTCAATTCCTGGAAGAAAGAAGCAGTTTTGTACAATGGCTGTGCTGGGGTGAGAGCTATTTCAGAATTCAGTGAGAAAAACTGTTACAGAAATGGGATTGATACAGAATCGGTGGGATACTATTTTTGAAACCCCTGCTGTCACCATTTCAGGTAGGAGGATCTAAGGAGTTTCCCCTGTAAATAAGGCTTCTGAGGAAGACTCTCACTTCAACCTAATGATTCTCTTTTTCCAAGGCAAGAGTTATTTCAGAGAGCCTGGAGGCCAGACAACATTGTTTTCACTTACCCTTACATATCCCAACTTGCAGAAACCTTCCCTGCAAATTAAAGATGTGATACCAAACTTCAAAAACTGTGACTACCACATGTGCTTCAGGATGAGAACATAAAACATCAGGGGACATTTCTTTGATTTTTTTTTTTTTCTCTACTTTCTGGAAATCATTACAGTTTCCAGCTGCAAGGGTATTCCTGACAATGACCAAAAAGACATTAAGGTATTTTCTCTATGAAAATAATGATATTTTCTCCCCAGCCTTTCAAGGCAGACTCATATCCTCTCCCCCCAGTTCCATGAACACTTGTAGAGGTCTCAGATTTCACAGGGAGCTTTGCCTCCTCTGGGTGTCTTAAGATATTTCTCTCTTTGAGCTTCATAGATGGGAACTTCATAGCTTCTCCATTCAGAAGGTGTGTAGCAAGTCCTTGCCACAGCAGGCAGTGATTAGAAATAACAGCTTAATCTTCAGCCATGAGGTAACCAGCTAATGGTGTGTATGAAAGAGAGAAGCATTACACACCCCACCAAGGGGTCAGCCGCTCAGAAATACACCACCTTACTTCTCACAGCCTTGCTTGTCCTTCAGCCTTTTTTTTCCACCTCAGGCTTTGCTGTTATCACTCACCCCATCTTTCTTAAACCTTCCAGGTCACTGCATGAGTCATGCCTTGGTTGAGGCCTTCATTCTCAAAGGAGGACACAGTTTCGTCATGGCTGAAGCCAGTCCAAATCCAGCCAGCTATCAGTCCATGCTTGCTCCCACCTCAGGTACTTCAGTTGTCAGGCAGAGGAATGGTTCAAGGAATTGATCTGTCTAGAAATGAGTTTGGCAAAAAGTAAAAGATTAATTTTAAGCTCTTTGAAGTGGCTTATTTTCCAGTTGCTCTACTCCTTATTGCTGGCACCAATGACAAGGTAGGGAGACAATCTACAAAGACAGAAAATCTGCGTGATCAGCATCCTGCAATATGCTGAAGGTCAGGTTAGACACGATTCCATGTTTGCTGTTGTGTAGGGATTTTTTAAGAGTTGTGGACAGAGAGTTTCTTTTTGAATTATGGTAAAGAAGCTGAACTCTGTGGGGTAGCAGAATTATGTGTCTTTATTCTTGCCTCCATCAACAAGTAGGAATGTTGTGGAAGGCTTGTGAAGGATGAGATGTGAATGATGTTCTGCTTGCAAAGATCAGAGAAGAAATAGCCAGCCTAGAGATGTAAATTCTGATATTTTGTTCTAATTTTGAGAGCTGAGACCATTTGAATGCACTTTTCTAATTTACCAAGCAAACGTGGTGGTGTAACAGGAAGCTTGCTGCACAGACTGCTGTAAGACAGGCACGAAAGTGGCTGGGGCTTGCTGACTCAGCCGTAGCAGCTCCAGTGCTTCCCCGTGTCCTGCTGCTTTGCATCCACAGCGTGAGTGTCACTGCTTTCAATCCCAGACGTGTCACCTTCTGCAGTCATGAAACACAGACAGGGAGGGGAGCACACACACACCCCCCCAGCAGCAGTGAGCGCATCCTGGCAGTCACACAGCAGCTGTGCCCTTACGGCTCACACAGCTGCTCTGCATCCGAGGCAGGGATGTCCCCTGTGCCGCGATGGCAGATGTCAGACATGGCAATTTAGGGGACAGGGTGCCACTGCAGCCCCAGCCAGGAGGCCATGAAAGAAAGGGCACAAAGCAAGACCGCATCTGTTCTGGAATAAAGGACATCTGTCCATGGCCTGAGCAGCTTTTTGGCATGATTTCACAAGGACAAAGGCTCAGGTTGGCTGATACAAGGCTGTTGCTCCATAAAACAAGCCATAGGGTCTTAGGCTGCCCAAATGTGTGCGGACAGTGAGACAGTGCTCTGGTAGGCGTGAGGTTTTATTCTTCCGTCTGAGGGGAGAGTGTAGGCTTTAACCACACATCTGCCCATGTTTTAGGGTCTCTTTGTGCAGTACAAAATCTATACTACTATCAGATTATAGACAACAGGTATTCTGTTCAAGTGGTTTTGTGCGTTACATCCTCAAAGCAGGAAAATGTCTTTTGCTTCTTTAGAAGCTGGGTTCATTTGTTGCTTTCTCCATATTGTTAAACTTTAGTTGTGGGCAACTTATTTATTGAAAGGCCACAAACCACAGATGCACATCTGCCTTCTGCATGCGTGCGAGTCTTACAGGAGAAAATCTTTTAGAAAGGACAGGCTTCTAGTGTGCCTTCTGTAAAGTGTTCTGGAATGAAGCTGACCATAGCAAATTCTAATTAGCTTGCTTAGCATCATTGTTGAAAAACATGCTGTACCTCCTTCCCTTCTCTGCTGGTGCCAGTATTGGTTGTAATGCTTTTTAGCTGGGGGGATCACAGCAGAAATTTTTGTAGCAGAGTGTGTGTGCACGTGTGCATACAAGTTAATGCAGTGGAGATTTCGGAGAACGATGTCATACAAAACCAGAACAGTCTGTCATACTAACAAGATGAGTGTATTTAGTTGTTATATACTGAAAAACAGGAGCAGATGACCATTAACATTTTAAGACCTTGTAACTTTTTCGTATGCACTCCTTTTTATGTTCAGCCCAAGTTGCCACATGCCTGTGCACAATGCCTGTTTGGGGGACAGCCAGCAAAATCTTCACTCCAGGCTGTTGCACAAGCACACAAATGCACGAGAACTCTGTAATGCATGTAGGCATTTAAAAAAAAACCCCAAATCTGTGAAAGCTTGTTACATGGTACCTCTTAATCACTTGCTGTCTTCATTGTGTTATGCTGCCCGTGCTTGACAGTGTTAAGACAGAACAATGAAAAAGGATTTTAGCGTAGTTTATAAAGCTCTGGTGGGGATGGTGTACCCCCTGTCCTGCAGGTAAAGGCCTCTGACCTAGCATCTCATAATGATAGTCACTGAAATTGTTGGCATTGCCCAGCTGTTTAAGAAACTGATTTTCCTACTGTATCTTTGAAGAAACAGAAACTAAAGTGTATTACAGGGAACCAAGACTGGAGAGAGGTATCCTCACTCAACACAATGAATAGGCAATATGACTGAGAAAAGGAAGAATTTTGGAACTGTAATATTCTGCTGATTTTACTGAGTCGCACATCTTCCACTGAAAAAAGGCTTTACTAAGAAATCCAGCAGGTGGTGTGCCAGTCCAGGGACATCCCACAGTGATGATCCACAAGGTTGTACTAGAAACACTGATGAAGAGGCCAACAGCAAGCAGGAGGAGAGCAGGCAACCAACCCTAGGCTGGACCCTCCCCAGCATCACCCATGGGCAGTAAGACAGGGCTTAGCCCTCAGCATCACACCTTGATGGGTTTAAGGCAGGCAGCATGCCTTAGCACTGTATGGCTGTTATTGCTAATGACAATAGCAATGCCTGTCCCTATCCCAAGGTTTCCACTAATCGTCTTACAAAAACCACAGCACCTCTTCTCCAAGGGGCTTGGAAACAACTCTTACCTCAAAGCAGATGACCCCCTGATGATGCTTCACCATCTACATCCCTTATTGTGATTTTCTTACTCAGACAGGCAAGAGGAGGGAGGAAAAACACGTGTTCTGAAAACTTTCAAGATTTTATTCACCAAGTCCTTCACCCCAGAGCATCCTCTCTCTGGACTTCATATCGCAGTCAGGCTATCTGTGCTCTTTTCACTGCTTCCACAGTTTTGCTGCTCTCTTCTTAGTCTGTGTCTGCTTGTAAATAATACAGCCCTGCCAAATGCTGGTGCAAAAACAGTTTAGCAATGGATCAAAGAAAAAAATACAGATTTGTCCCAAGTATCATGCAGTTGGAAGACTTCCTAATAGAACATGACTCCAGTGTTGTTTGGCTGTTAGTAGGTAAGGTGAATCTATTCTGTTTTGGTTAAATGTAGGGGTTTTTTGTGTGTGTACTTTTGAACATGGCATACAGTGTAGAATTTCTTACCAAATGACATCAAAACATTGAAAATCTATTTTTATTTGTCATACAGCTGTTCAGTGAGGTATGGCAATCGTCAGTCTAGTCTATGTTCTAGATCGCTTTATGGATTTAGATCAGGTTCTAGATACCTTTATGGTTCTAGACTACATTCTAGCTCACTTGTTTGTTCTAGATCACTTCTTGTCACAGCTTGTCAGTTCTGATTCAGGCTCCAGGTCACTTGCTTGTTCCAGAGAGCAATAATGGTTTAGCTCACGTCAACAAGTTCAGGACCGCTTCTTGGTTCCAGGGCAGGTCCTAGCCCAAGTGACGGTTCTAGACGACGTTTCAGCTAACTTCATGGTTCTAGATCACTTTATGGTTCTAGGTCATGCTCCAGATAACTTTACGGCTCTAGACTGTGTTCTAGATCACTTTATGGGTTTAGATTACGTTTTAGATCATTTTACAGTTCTAGACTATGTTCTAGCTTGCTTTATGGTTCTAGATCACTTTATGGTTCTAGATTGGTTTCCAGGCTGGCTTATGTCTCCATTGGCTTCTGGCGGGGGGGGGAAGGACGTAGTTCAGACAGCTGTTTTGGCATCTCATGAGGATTTGGAATACTTGCTGATGACGAGAACAGTCTCACTGAGGGTTTTTCCTTTCTTATTTTCTTTTTTTGTCTTGCATGCTTTTTTTCTTCTTTGTGGCTCTTTTGCATTGAAGGGCAGATTTATACTAGATATTAGGAAGAAATTCTTTACTCTGAGGGTGGTGAGGCACTGGAACAGGTTGCCCAGAGAAGCTGTGGATGCCCCATCCCTGGAGGTGTTCAAGGCCAGGCTGGATGAGGCTTTGAGCAACCTGGGCTAGTGGGAGGTGTCCCTGCCCATGGCAGGGGGGTTGGAACTCAATGATCTCTAAGATTCCTTACAACCCAAACCATTCTGTGATTCTATGAGCCTATGAAGCTTAACACCTGCTGATGCATCTGCTGTGTTTGCAGTCTTAACACAGAGTTGTGAGGCACAAGATTCACACTGGAGTCCAGATGAACTCTGTATACCACAGAGTTAAAATAAAAAAGGTGGAAATCATTCTTGTGTATACAAGGGTGTCCAGATTGAATTTCAAATATCCAGTGATTGTATGAGAAACTGCAGTAAGAGAATGGTTAAAAAAAGATCTAATTTTCAACTGCTCACTGAAGACTTTCTTCTGCAGAACAATTTGTTACATACTGCTGTTTGATGGCTTTTGCAAACACACATCTGTAATAGCATTTCTGGGATTTGAGCACTCTACAATGTTAGAGCCCCTGTTCATTTCCTTTAGCCCTCAAAGTGACAAAAGACACGGTAAGTACAGAGACATATACAGAGCGTTCACATTATCTGTTTTTATTTTCATCTAATGTGAGAGCCTAAAATAAAATTGCAGGCATCATATGCATCAATTGCAGTTAGAGTGACTGAGAATGCCTAAATGATGGAACTTTCCTTTTTCTGGTTTTGAACTGTGATTTAGCCACCCCCTCCAGCTATCTGAAACAAAATAAGAGGCATTGTTTATTTACTGGTTTAAAGCCAGTTTCTTGCACTGAACTTTTCTAAATTTGGTATCATAAGGATCAGTACTTTGCAATGTATATTTTAGCTTTTAACATGTATTTTAGATTATGTTGTTTAAAAATTAAGTGCCTAAGGTATTCACAATAGTGACTGAGAGAAATTAAGAAGGTTCATCACTTGCAAAATGTCATTCCCACTCTTCTTAGTTAGCCTTAGCCCTCAGCCAAAATTCATATCCAAGTTATATACCACACCCCAAAGAAACACTAACATTTTCACAAGAGGAAAAGAATGCTTTGGGATCGCCAGAATAAAAGCTTCCAGAATAATCTTGGTGATTGAGTCATAAAGTCACTCTGAAATGGAGGGATAAAAGTCATAGGAATTAATACCAGATCTTTCAAGTTTCTAACCGTTAGTACTTCTCCAGTCCTGCTGTGGAGGTGAACAGATGCTCCAGATGCAAACCGTGGGCGTGCTGAGTCCAGAGATGTCCAGGTTTATCCTTGGTTCTGGTCCCTGCTGCTCTCTTCTGTCTCTGTGGTTAGCCAAATCCAAGCTCTAGAGAAAAATATGTCAGACCCTTGGATTGACACTGAGACTTGAATGACCCTGCTGGCTCCTGTAAAATCCTGTGCTCTAAAAAAAAGTCAGGATGGGGTTGTAAGGAATGGAAAGGAGATTGTTTGTTAATGCTACTGGTAGCAAGCAGAACCCACTGTTTCTCCACAGGATTTAGCATCTAAGTTATTTAAACACACTCTGGGTTTTCTGCTGTCACCAGAGAGTGCCGTGCCCAGGGCTGGATGGAGAGCTTGGCAGATCTCTTGCTCGTTTCTTGGAAGTTTTGACATTACAATGAGATGTTTATTTCCCAGAGAAAAGTTTAAAAATGAACACTGGAAATTAATAAATAAAAACATACAATTTTAAAAATCTGAGTGCACTGTCCTTCTGCCCCAAATCCTTCCTTGCTTCCAGTTGCAGATAAACGTCGCAGTCATAAACATGCTATTGTTGGGTTTGTGTTTTATCTTTAACAGATCTTTCTGAATTTTATTCTGAGATTTTCCTGATGGATGTGACAAAAATCTGAATGCTATAGGTTGTATTTATGTATTTACCCACTTACTTTGCTGTTAAGCTCCAGGAATGGCCATTTGCTTTCCTCTGAGGTGTCATTGATTGTGTAACATGAATTATCCATGGTTATAGAGACTGCAAACCGTCTGCTGGCACAATGGCCCCTGTGGTAAAGGGTAGAGAAGCCTTATCATGGTACCCGTTAGCACTGTTTTAGTTAAGAACCTGTCAGGCTCCATTAAACCCCCCATTATTCAGGATTTCTGAGCAATCTATAAATATTTGCTCTGGTACAAAAGAGCTCAGCTGAAGAGCTTCTGTTTTTAGCTGGAGGTTAGGTTTGGTTGTTTGTTGTTTTGTTTTTCATCTTCTTTTAAAAGATCCTCTCGAGGTTAATGGAACCATAATTTGACCTCCCTTTGTAACACTGTGCCCGTTTGCCCTGTGTGAGGGTTTCTGTGTATGTCACTATTCCCCTGACAAATGTGTCACAACATGAGTCACTGCGAAAGATGGAGACCAAACAACAGCGTTCATTGACAGTCCGTACAAGACTGAATTCAGTAGTAGTCAGGGCACAGTGTATCTTCTGACACAAGGTTTTGAACCTTTGTCAGAAAAAGAAGTCCTGTAATTAATCCTCAGTGCCTCTCTGCGGGCCTAATCATGCGATGGCATGTGCCTACGTTGGCCTAAATGCTCAGTGAATGTCGTCACCATCTCCTGCCCTGACCCAGCAAAGCACTTCAGTGAGGGGATAGCTTTCGTGACACATAGGTCTGATGGGTTTGTCTTTTATTAAATGGTATAGAAGTTCTCCTAGTGAAGGTATTGGTGGGTTTTTTTCTGACTGTTCATAGTACAGCAAGCCTCCTAATGGAAGCAATCAGAATTATCATCAATCATAGTGAACCAAACTGAGCTCAGCTGTCCTTATTACAAAAGGCCCGCACCAATTACTCTAAAGGCCAAATCATATCTCCTAAAGCTCCTCTGACAAAGAATACTGCATGTTTTGAGTAGTGTTTATTGGTGTTCATCTACATATCTGGCATCATATAGATAGACGTCAGTGCAAGGAGAAAAAAATCTGTTTGGGCCTTGCTTGTCTGTCTCTAACTTGGGAGACAGAGTAAGGGGTAGGCTTTTAGCTGTCAAGCTTTTCATATTCAATCTTGCATTCTACAATATATTACAAATACATACTACATCCTGCGTTGAAAAAATATTGCTCAAGTCTCACCCTTGGGAACTGAGAAGACTAAGAATTAAGGTTGCAGTGCAATCTGAATTTGGCCCATATGGGCATACAGAGTAAAATTAAGTCTTTGTCGACTCTTATAATTTCAGTGCATGTGACTGACCAGATATGTGTCTAAAAGGTACAGAAACCAAAATAATCTGATTTCATGCTTCCTGCCTCCATGACCCTTCTAGCAGAGTCTGTGGAAATGTGAATCTTATAACTCTCTGTAGATATGGTAGGGAGTGTTAAGCTAACCTGTCATACCAAAGTCCGCTGACTGATGTCATAGTGAGGCTGCTGTCTATCCTTTTTGAAAGGTTATAGCAACTGAGGTAGGTTCTTAATGACTGGGAAAAGGCATCACATCTGCACTCAAGAAAAGGAAGGAGGATCCAGGGAGCTACAGACTCACCTCAGTCCCTGTGAAGATCATGGAAACTTGTGAGACAGCATCTGGTGTACTATGTCCAGTTTGGGGCTCCCCAGTGCTAGAAAAGCATTGACACCCTGGAATGAGTTCAGTGGAGGGTCACCAAAATTATTAGAGGCCTATTAAAGGCAAAATTATTTCACACAAAGATGTGTGAAAAGAGGCTGAGAGAGCTGGGTCTGTCCTACCTGGAGAAGTCTGACGAGAGATCTTATTTCTGTCTACAACTATCTAATGGGACAATATAGAGCAGATTGGGCCAGGCTTCTTGGGCACACTGTGGCAGAATGAGAAGAACCAAACGCATGCTGGAACATGGGAAATTCTGACTCGTATAAGGAATTTTTTTACCATCCAGGTGGTCCAACAGTGGAACATGTTCTTAGAAAAGCTGTAGACTCTCCACCCTTGGGGATTTTCAAAACACAGGTGCACAAGCCCCTGAGAAACTTGCTTCAACTAAATCTGCTTTG
Source organism: Pterocles gutturalis (assembly GCF_000699245.1). Taxonomy (NCBI): domain Eukaryota; kingdom Metazoa; phylum Chordata; class Aves; order Pterocliformes; family Pteroclidae; genus Pterocles; species Pterocles gutturalis. Next base: position 40,414 of record NW_010097945.1, on the reverse strand, counting down.
AGCAGGAGGTTGGACTTGGAGACCTCTGGAAGTCCCTTCCAACCAGAATGATGGCATGCTGGCTTTGAAGGAAATAAGGTATAATGTTTATTTCAGTAGTTTAATGGGACACCCAGATCTTGTTGTTGGAGTTAAAAATAGACTTTAGAGTTTGCCAGACCTCCAATCAATCACATCTGTGTTTCCAACTTTGCTCTCACAATAGGAGAGCAGTTGCTTTCTTGGAATTGTTTCATATGATGCCTGGCTGTGGGAGGCAATTGCAATGACACAGCAGAAAATTATCATGAGGTTGTCACACGTGGAAAAGGGTTAGTGGTAGCAACTTAGGTCATGGCCAAACTTGACCTTATAAAGTCTTTTTTTAGGTTCTTCCACCCTTGTAATTCTAAAGGAGCTGGTTCATCACAGCCTTTTCCGGAGTTCTGCATCGCAGCAACTCCACTGTTAACTGTGAAATTGTATCAGAGTATCTGACTGGAGCACAATATTAGCATAGCAAGCCCAGAAAATGCCAGACACTTGCAAAATAGTACACTATTAAAACCGTATGTATAACAGCTTTTCAGTGATTATTTGATTCGACTTTGTAATTTTGTTAAGGGACTCAGGCTGGTTTTATACTACTATGTTAAATGTGCCTGGGAATGTTCCCAGCCATTGAGGCAAGCTGAGATGGAACAGCTCACATCTATGCTGGTGAACTGGGTTTGCCTGCGCTAGGTGGCTGCAAGCGAACTGCTGCTCAGGTGTGGTTCCTGGCACACTCCCATGACCAAAACAGGTCCAGAAGTTGCTTGGAAAAGCACTAGTTGGAGCAGGCTGCATTCATGCTAGGGAACTCTCCCACAGCTTATTAGCTTAGGTAACAGTGCTGGAGTGCGTAGGCACATTGTGGGAGTGCTTGAATTTACTAGTAGAGCTTTGCGCTCCAAGGCAAATGACTTATTAAGTCCTTGTGATGAGAAAAGGAGACTTGAATTCAGTCTAAGGACCTATTCCTAAGACATTAAGTACTGTTAGATGTCCTGGATCCTCCCTTAGTACAAGCCTGCTATAGACTTCTTGGGAGAAGGGCTTAGCCTTTTGAGTTACCTTTCATCCCTTCACCAGAAATTTTGTATTTACAGTTACTTTAATGTTTTTCTCTCTGGCAGTTCCCCAGTATGTTGGGCCCTAGGTCAAGAAAATGTTAGTAAGCAAAGTTAAAACTCAATTAGGTTTCTGCTTCTGTTACAGTTCTCTCCCGTGACTAAATAAGTGTAGTCTTCTGCAAGAAAACAGAGCAGGCAGAAGAGTCAGGGCTTGCCTGCCCAGCTGACCCTCTTTGAGACTGTGACTTCTCTGTGACTTCAACCAATGGTGGCAAAAGTGTGTTTCATTGATACCCTGAAAAAATCTTTCGTGCTACAAACAATATGTATGTTTGAAATATCTCAAAATGAAAAGACTTAGAAACAAACACCTCATGTTACCATTTGCATGTAAACACAACTAAGCATGCACTGCAGAGCTTAGAAAGGCTGAAAGTTGGAAAAGTTAAAACCCAAGGGTGTTGTTCCTCTCTCTTCATGTGAGTAGAGCATGAGCGTACGTCTGCATAAATCTAATCTACAAAAGATGTACAATTGGAATTAACGCGGTCCAATAAGGACAATAACTATTCTTGAGAACTGTGGAGCAGTACATGCTGAAGTGGAACAACTACTTGAGTTAGCCATGACGTATTTTTCTGTTCTAAATTTTATTTCTCTTATAAACATGGAAGAAATCCCTCTGTTTTTGGTGGCTTCAAAAACAGCCTGCTGAGAAGGACTGTCCGATACTCAAGATGTTGCTGGCACTATGGCTCCGGTGCCTGCATATATTTCTTTCCTTTGTTCATAACATAAATTTGCATGGTGTAAAGGACAGAAAGCAGATGGCAGTGGGAATCTCTTGGCTTTCCTCTTTTTCCACTTGCAGAGTACATCCATGCAAGACAGAGTGGTACCAGAAGGTGATATGCTTTTTCCCTGGAAGGACTACTAATGCAGAAAATTGACAGTATCCACTGTGGTTGCACTGTTCTGCCTTCACAACTAAAGGAATCCTTCCTGGGACTGCAGAAACAAAGTCACTGAAATGGTTGCCAGGTAGAGCCATTGTGCTTTTCGTTATGAGGGTATTTCTACATCTGGCCTGAGAAAATATGTCCATGGTCTTTCATAAACTGTCTTTTAAAGTTTCTGTGCATGTCCAAGGATGCTCCTAGGGAAGGTCCATTGGTTCAGAAATATGAAAATCACTCCATGGGAGTTGTTTTTCTGCCTGCTGAAATCAGCACATAGGCTTTCACTTGAGTTCTCCATCCTTGCCTCAAGCCCTCAATCCCACATTCAGGGACAAGCAATGTTACTGTGACACAGTAGACATCCCACAAACCTTACAATTTGTTTTCAGTCAACCTCTTTTTGAGTCTGGGATCAAATTATAACACAATTGTATAAGGTATTAGTAGTGATGACCAATTGACAATCCAATCCTTAGACAGAACAGCCACATAGTGCTCTTCTTTAAATCAAGTTCCACTGATATAAGAAGTGAAAGAATTCAGTTCTAACATATGCTATAACTGTTGTTTTCTGTACAAGTTTTAAGCTGGTCCTCCAAAGTGATCCTTTTTCTCCCCATTTTGAGGTACTTAATTTTAACTCCAGTACCACCTATAGTTCTGATCACTCTGCTGAAAGGTGAATTGGAACTGGCAGATGCAAAAAAGGTCAGTGAGAAAGATCAGCAGAACAGGGATCCTGCTTTACAGTAGGAAGTTGAGGTGAATGATTTGTTTAACCTTGCAAAACAAAAGCAGAAATGGGATATGTTTGCTGTCTGGAAGGGCATCAGGTGGGTAAATACCAGAGAGGAGAAAAGGAGCCACGGATGCCTTAGAATACAAATGACCAGGAATAAATTTAAGCTTGAAATTAGAAAATGGTTTCCAGGCATTTGAACAGTAGCCCCACAAGTGGGATTCGTGACTGCCTTTGAGATAGATCTTGCTGCGGTTATGAATAGGAAAGGGTGGTGTGGGCACGTGTGGGCTAGACTGAATGACCTGGTATGTGCCTGCTGGTTTTGTCTTCCTGCCATTACTGTGCTGAAAAATTGTCTTGGAGATGATATTGTGATGACAGTGAGATCCAGCAGATTTCTTCCGTCTTTAGCTGGAGTTTCTCTTCCTAATTTTAAATTCTCTTTTGCTATGGGTTGCAACATTTCCTGGTTTGAATGTGTGCCTTAAGGAAAAAATCCTAATACTTCTACAGATGGGCCTGATACATTTAGAGGACAGCACATACCTGCTCCAGGGCAGGAAAGACATCAAGGACAAGCTAGGAAGGCTCTTTTGGCATTGGCCCGCCTTAGACATCCTAATGAAGTCAGACCAGGACCTGCATCTCATAAAGCTTTTTGTGAGAGAGAAACCCACAAAACTTTGCAGTTTATCTTGCTTGGGATAGCTTTGCAGGGGCAGAGAATCTGCTCTACCAAGGTGGTGGGTACAATTGTAAAGAAGAAGAGTGTGTTCTGGGAGAAGTCTCTTCACAACGTGAATGGATATTCCTGCATATTTGAACAGATATTCCTACCTGCTCTAATGCTGACTTTCCTGCTGGGTTTTCAGCGAGCAGAATTGCTAGAGGGCCCAGGCAGCAGCGTCCTGATGAGGGCTGCTCTTCTGTGTACCTGAAGATTTCTACAGAAGGGAAATACGGGATGACCTTTTGCCCTGCAGGCTGAGCCATGCTGGTGAATTTACAGCCCTGTATGAGGACAAGGCAGATTATTTTGTGTTGCAGAAGAAAAACAGAGGTAAAAGGGTAGGTTGACACAGGCTGAAAGAAATGAAAAGAAAGCAGATCCAGTACACTGGAGACTTAGACTGCCCTAAAAACATGGCAAATGGGGTCCAGTGACAGTCCAATTTCATTTGGTGCTCCCAGAAGCTGTGGGAAGAAATTATGCTCTTAACATACAATCAAGGCTCATTGAAGTGGATGAGAAAATTGGCTGAATCACACCCAGAGGATGCCAGTACCACAGTTTTGCAGAGAAACTGGCTTAGAAGATGAAAAGGTTAGTGCCTTTCTGTGGAGAATGAAGCTGGCCTAGCTCACGAGTAATGACCAAGCCATGAGCAGCTGAGGCACTACAGACCTGTATGACAGATCTCCTGAACTGTGGGGAACTGGAGAGGAAAGAAATGCCTTAAAAGACTCAGTGGCAAAATAACTGAAGAATAGCCCTCTGTGATAAATAAATCCAAATTGTAGATAATTTTTATTATTTTTTTCTTACTCTATTATTATTTTGAAATATATTTTCTTTTATTCTTGTGACCGCTTCAAGGAGAGCTCTTTCCTAGCAGAGATTTGCTAGAGACACTCTGACATCAGTTCCCATTTTGTTACAGAACCTGTAGCAATGGGCAACAGAGCTGCGGTTGTAGAGGAGTTAATAATCTCAGGGGTGATTTGGAGGTGTTCAAAAGGAAATGGACACCTCAGGTGCAGCTGTCCACAAGCACAGCTGCTTTGCACAGCATGCTCCCACAGTGACAATTCTGCTGTAGGAATGCAGACCTGCTGGTCCTGAAACTGTTTTCACAGGTACGTGTATCATAAATGCGCCATGGGCTGTGGGTCAGCTAATAGAATCTGGCAACACAGAAACTAGTAAGAAAACAGAGATTGATTCAGAACAGGTTAGATGATACATTCAGATGTGAATTGTCCAGAAGAAACAGTGACCATCCAAATCAGGAGTGCCCCAAGAAACCAGTAGGGGCCCATTTGGGGTATGTGTGTAACATCAATGTATAGTCAATAAAACTTTCATTTTGTAAATGAGTTGGAAGTTGTTTGTGGCATGGGGCATCTCAAAGCTCCCACCCTGCCCCAAATATGTTGTAACCTCACATCTGCACTAATACCTGCTGTGTAGATCAGTCATGTAGAGTGGAAAACAGGCAAGCTGAATCTCTCTCACAGATCTAAATGGTTCCTGGTTTGGGGGACACCGTGTTAAACGATTGGTGAGAAATTTGCCCCTGAATACAATGTTTCCTTGATTGTCTGCTTCCTTGCAATATCACTCCCACACTTTTTATAGTGTGTCAAAACTCCATGATACCTCTCCTTGCTCCTGATGCTTAGATAACACTATTCTATGTGTAACTCACCCAATCTACCTAACCTTCTCAGTTGAATACGCATCATATGACAGATAAGAAAATGCAGTCCTTTTATTCTACTCACGTTTTTAGTGCAGACTTATTAGCTGTGTTGGCATAAATATCCTTGCCCTTGTCTGTTGTCTTCTGTTTAAAATCGAGATAAGATAGACAAAGATTCTACTTTATTTCACAAGAGTGTTTGAAGGTTAATGTAATTAATATTTCCTAAGTGTTGCTGGAAGATGCTAGGGGATTACAAGGTTTTATCGCTATTCCAAGTGAGGTATTCAATGCCTAAAGAATACCTACAATGGCGCAAAATGGAGCCAGTGGAGGAACTTTATTCCTCTTGCTTGCATTCAGGCAAATCAGCTTGGAATCCTCTCATCCCAACTTCAGTATAGGGATTTGAGGAATATATGAAGCTATACTGAAAAACATTTATCAGCCAGCTGCTGCTGGTGACATCAGCTTGGCCCATTGCAGGGAACAAAGCATGTGTTGCTAACTCCTGCTAAATAAAGCAGATGACTTTTCTTTTTTTCCCGTTTTAAAGGGCAGATTTCCTTATGGAAAAGAAAAAAAAAAAAACAAAAACACCAACACCAAGGCAACTGATCCCATTCCAGCACTTTCAGGTTCTGTTTTTATTGCTCTCGGCTCCCTCCTACTTCCAATTTTTTATGGAACAAGCTGTGTGTGAGTCACATGGTGGAGCTGGAATGATTCAGGAGTTTGTTGAGCGAAGAGAAACAGGAAAAGAAGGGCCTGGCAGTTCAAGCAAATGACATCAGTGCTTCGGCATCCTGTCCCAGGCCTTGGAAAGTGCAGCCCTTGCTGTGAGAAGGGTTGTGGAATGATGCTCAGAGGCAGAAGTGGTTTGATTTCTTGGCCATCCTGCAAAATAGGACTAGACGTAGTCTTGTAGGGTTTATCAGTAGTGACAAGTCAAGTGGGAGATACGGATGTGTAAATTGTAGCAAGGGAAACAGCTGAAAGCATTGAAGAAAAATCCCATCCAAACAGGTGATTATGCATCTGTAAAAAAGTATTGAAACTGTAAGGAGTTTCCAATCTTCTTTACATTTCTCAGTTGATTGCAAACACAGGTTTCCTTGGCTGGATTTTCTTTTTTATTCCTTGTTAATAGGAATTATACCTGGGTGACAATTCCTGTGAACTCTGCAAGCACAAAGCTGGCAAAGAATTTATCAGTTTTCTAAGATAATGAAAAGGAAGCCACCAGGCACTCATCACAACCTGATATCTTTTATCCCTGGGTTCTTAAGACTTTTCTGATACCTCATAAGAGATTAGTCGGAAAATCTTGAGTGCTAAGGCAGCACGTTTGCTTTGACATATTTTCTTTTCAAAGTGGGGCTTCAGCTTAAGGAGCACTCAGTGGCAGAGCTGATAAGAGTCTCTGAATCCAACAGATTGCTATAGCTCAGTAGGCAGTGCCTAGGACAATGGTTGTCTCTGCAGCTGCTACAATACAAGAATAAAATAAAAATCAGTGGCAGTGCCTGGAAAGAATCATGTCCCATTGTGAAAATGACAGAGGTACATCGGTGAGATGCAAGTATGTGCTGATTTCAAAATTGTTTTTTAAACTTGATTTGCATAAATTTATGGGTATCAGTACTGTTATTCCCATCCAATGTGTCCTGTTTTTAAGGAATATGCATACTTAATGTTAGTAATGATGTTTTACTGACATAGTGTAGTGATCTGAAAAGTCAGACCTTGTGGCAAGCTGGTGAAAAAAAAATCTGTAAATCAATAGGCTCAAGACGTAAAAAATCTTTTACAAAACTACATTGATTCCATTTCCTGCATTGTGGCCTTCTTGCTGAAAGGACTGAAAAAGCCCAGTTGTAGCCTCTGCAGCGTGACCCAGGTGTTCGGTCCTGAGACAGCGAAGCCGAAGCTCAGCCATCCTGCCAGTGCATGCTCCCGGGGCTGCTGCAGCCACTTCTGCTGTAATGCCTGCTGCTCTTCCTGGCTCTCTATATTGTGCTGGGGGTGTGCAGTGTAGTAAAAGGTATAGAAAAAAGAGGTGTAGCCTGTCAGATTCCCCTTCTGGCATGTGATTCCTCCGTAACGGTTCTCATTTGCAATAGGCACAAGTGGCATGTAAAGCGAAGCAGCTGCTGGGGCTGCTGGAAGGGAACCAACCAGCTGTGAGGGGGGGGACCAGGCAGGTCATTCCCCAGTGTCACCAGCAGAGCCAAGTCAGGAGGAAGGCGAAAGGGTGGAAGCAGGCAGCGATATTCATAGCACAGGAAAAGAAATAGCTCGGCAGCAGGAAGGAAAAAGTGTTCCAGCGTGCTGGGTGCTGTGCTTTTTGGGGTGCGGTTGCGACAGCTTGCAGATGGCGTGTAGCGGCTGCGGGTTGCTAAAGAAAGCTTTCCTAGCAGCCGTGGCTGGCAGCAGGGCTCTGGTCATTGCCTGCTGTGGCAGGTGAGGATGCTCAGAAGTGTTTATTTTGACCAGGGGAGCTCTCTGGCCCTGCCTGCCAAAGGTGTTTTAGGAAGCTGGTTGGTGCCAAGGACCCACTGCATGTGGTGGATGCTTTCACAGAAGGAAACCCAATTGGGGAAGTCATTGTGTTTTACCCCTTTGCCTCCCACAGTACCCTCGCCAACCAGCACTGGTTTTTGGAGGAGCTCCTTGCCAGATCAGCAGTGCCTGTGCCATGTTCAAAGCCACAGACAAGGGTCCCTCTCTGCCTGGTGCTGGTGAGCGGCCCCAGGCACCGTGTTTCCTTCTTTTGCCTTTAAGATGTGGTTCAGCAAGAGGAAAAAAGGTGGCACAGAGAGAGTAACTAATGTCATCTGTTTTGGAGGAGAGGTGACTGTCCCCACAAATCCCTTCCCTGGTAGCAGCTCTGGTGCCATTGTGGCAGGCACGGGGGGATGAAAATAAACTCGTGATTCACTGGGAGGAAATCTCAGGAATGATGAGTGTTTAAAACGAGCTTAATTAAAGCCTTATATTTTGTTACTGTAGGCACGTGTTCAGATTACAGCAGTCCTGGTAGTGCAAGCATAAGGCTGGAGGGAAATACTGCAACAGCGGACGGCTTTATGTGTGGAAGGGAAGTTATGTTTTCCCTTGAGAGTTCAGGGAGTTTGCAGTGGAGACTAGTGAGCGCAGCAGCAGCTGGTCAGAAACCACCAGACCTTGTGTGGGTTGGTCACGTCAAGTCACAAGATGTGACATTGACTGGTGACTCTAGCACATGGTGCAAATTGCTTATTTTTGTATTCAGAAAGCACAAATAAAAGCAATTAATTCCCCATTTCCCTTTTTATTGGGAAAACAAACAAACAAACCAAAACTGTTTTGACTACATAAAATATTTTGCCAGCATCCAAGTTTTGTTGAGGCATTTACATTTGTTGAAATGTCCTTTAGTTCCCTTTTAAAATTATATTTGCTCAGTTTTCAAAATATAAAAAATTTATTTGAGGCTATGAAAATAATTGTTTTGGCTATCCCAATTTTTCTCCTGTTCTTTTAACTTAAACTGTTCTATGGTCTTGTTACAAATTTGTAGGTCATTTCCCCCTTTCACAAAACTTTATTTTTCAGTGAAGTTTTATGTCACATAACATATTAAATATCTTAATATATTTTGTCTATTTTAACCCCAAAGCATGCCCAGATCCAGGTGTAAGCAGGCAGCATTGTCATTCCCCTGCCTGAGTCACTCTGTCCTGAACTCAGATTCAGGTTCCTATACATGCCTCCACGTGTAATTTGGCTTCACCGAAATAATCCATGCTGCAATTCTCAGGAACAACTGTCTTGCTTCTTAATTTTAAAAATTTGTCACTTTGCCTACAAGTGACTGCATTTCCAGAGTCCCAGGCCTCTTTTCTTCTCCATGAGCCATAGTAAATGAGTCTATTTCTAATGAACTCTGTGGGCTTGCACTGATGCCAAATTTGGAACTGCCTGCAAAATCTGTTTCAAAGAAAGTCCCTCAAAAGCAGAACAATGCCAATTATTGTTACTATGAAATTCATGTGAAACTGCCCAGTTCTTACATGGGCTGAAGGTCCAACCTCTGTTTAAGACTATGGGTTGATGTGGGATCCGGACATTTTCAGTGGTGTTATGTGTTGCAGCTTGGGTTTTGTCTAACAGCACTTTGAAAGGAGAGACATAACTATGGGGGGAAAAAAAGAAGGAGAAAGTTATTTTGCATTTGAAACCTGCTGTCCAAAAGGAGCTGGATTTTGCCTCGGATGTGTACATTATTGGAGGAAACCTGCTCTGAGTTGAAGGAATAAAATGTCTTATGAAAACTGAGGAATATGTAGATGTTGTATACCATAGTGTGAAAGAGGAGGATGGAAGTTGAATAGTTCCTGTTTTTTCAGACAGGACCCTGGCAGCTGAGAAAATAAATGGCTGATTTAGTGAAGCTGAAGTTGGTTGCAATGGGAGAATAATTGTAATTACCAGTAGAATACAAAGCTTCCACACAAGGCCAATTACAGATGTCCCATAACACCACAACTATTTTTAATTAGCTATATATGCAGGAGAGGAGAAGATCTTCTATTTAGATATGCTGTCCGACAGCAATAATTCGAGAAGAATTAGCTATAAGGCCTTTAAGCCAGATGAGTAAGTTTTGCCCCTTTCTGTCAGACATTAGTAGGTGGCTGTAATGTATTTCCTCTGGCCTGGGTTTTTATTTTGTAAATACATTATTGATTTTTTTTTAATTAGTTATTGGTAGCTTCAATTTCATTCCCAACAGTTCCTTTAGACACCCTCTATATTCCTAGAAAACCCGTTTTTGCTTCCCTCGGATGATGTGCAGCATCTGCCTGAACCTGGAGGGTGGACGACCAGCTCAGATACCTGAACCCTAAAATTCTTCTCTCTAGTAGAAATGCCCGTGTGAGAACCCAGGGAAGTCTTCCGTGGGCAATCACTGAGATGGATTTTTCTTTGTTGTTTGTTTCATTGTTTCATTGCTTCTGCAATCTGTTCCCAGGAACATTAGGAGGACAGCTTTACTGCCCTGTGTGCCCATGGTGTAAAGCTGTCAGCAGACACAGTCTGGGCCATGAATTGAAATAATAGAGGAATATGGGTGCCTTGAGATCTTTGCCTGAAATAGTGGCCATTTAACAGTCTAGATTAAGATCTGTCTACAGCCTTTCCTCCTTCTTGACCAGCCTGAATTCACATACATGACCATTTTGAACAGCTACATGAATGTAAAGAAACAGTTGTTAAGGGTGTTTGAGGTCTTGTTGTGGGACAACAATTCCCAGGAAGTGAGAAGATGAATGCAATAAAATAATACTCTGACCATTCTGCTTTCAAAGTATTTCATAAACATTAGCTTGTTCTCAACACACTTCCGTGAATTAGAGAAACTTCATCCACAGTTTACAAAAGAGGGATCTGGAAGGCAATGAGCTGGAAATTTCAATGAAGCTCCTGACTCCCACATACTTTCCTTGGCGCAGTACAACTTGCTTTCCCTCGGGGCACCAAAGCATTCAGTGCTTCCTATAAAAACTACACTGTAGGCCTTCTGAGCCTACAAAACTGGTGTGCCCAATGCAGCCTTGCCTATTATAAGAACACTGATCTTTATCAGGTGCTTGTCAGCTACTTACGTAATTTTTCCTCACAAGATGGTGGTAATAGAGTGATAACTCTCTGCAAAAAAGGAATCTGGCTTCTTTGTCATGCTGAAGCTTCCCCCAGAACCTTGTTACCAGCTGCAGAAATGACCTCCACATGGGCAGAGCCATCTCCGTTGCTTCTTGCCCAGCAGTGGTTTCCTCACGATTCCCACCGTAGATCTGACATTCACTTGCCTGCACTGCTCCACACAGTCACTGGTATCCTTCAGCCTGTAGCCAGAGTTTATCCTTAAGAGAAAATTAATTTGATTCACATTACTGACACGTTTGGAGTTGTATCTAGGTTGTGAGTCAGTCTTATTTGACCCCTAGAAATGCGTGGGGTCTGCAAATGGAGCCCACTTCACGTGGAAGGCCTATATGGAAAGGTCCACACCCAGATTAACATTGGCAGGATTTGTTCAGGACCAGAGGGAGTCATGTGGCAGACTGTTTTGGTCTGTCCTGTGTGCTGTATGGAAAATAGCTGTTGTGGGGCTGGGAACATACATGGACCCTTCTAAGCATTCATGAAAAGTTCCTTTTCCCAGGGATATAAATTATATTCTGGTGGTTTCAGTTTTTATGGGTATTGTTTGGCTTTTGCTGTCTATTTCCTGATAAAATTACTCCTTTCCAAGGCAAATGGTATCTCTTCCTTATGTCACTTCCATTACCAGGCTCTGCATCATTGTCCCAGATGGCCTTTATTCAGGACTTTAGGCATGTGCTTAAAGTAACAGGATGCTTTGGAAAGGACCTGGCCCTTTATACATACCATAGCCGCATTGTATTACCCAGTTCTCATATTTCCCTGCAGTCCCTCACTGCGCATTTCCCACCTATGGCTCCATCCCACCCCCTGTTGCACACCTTGGCTGGGGGTGTTCCTCTTCGGCAACAGCCTGTGTCTGCCAGGGCCTGGCTTTTTGTGAAGGGTGCATTTGTATGCTGTTTTAGCAGGGGTTACATACAAAAGGCCTTCAGACGGTCCAGGCATCCACTGGCAAGCTATGGGCAGGTCTCCAACATTTCATAGCATTAGTGGGAAACTTGAGGGGGTCAGGTCATTTCATCTTACTTCTTGCTGCTTATATGTGATCCACAGTAGAAGAGCCACGAAACTGACTCTCGTGAAAGCAGTGCCTCTGAGAATTGGGACCAAATACATACACAGAGGTAGCAATTTTTTTGCAATCTGAGCTTTTTAAGTGAGATGCTTTCTCAAAACAGTTTTGAGATTTTTTTACTACAAATCACATGCTTTGGCCATATCTTGATGTTCCTACGATTACTTTTTTTGTTTTTTAACTACAACCATTTCCTTAAAACAGTTGTGCTTTCTTTATGTTGCAGAGATCTCCTGACTTTACTGAGGACTTTATGTTCTGTTGAATAACCTGCTCACCTGGGTGACTGTCGTATTTCTTATGAACCCCTTTTTTCCTTTGATCCAGACACAAAAAAGAATGGTCTCCAAGGAGTCTTTGGATACAAGAGGGACATTTAAAGATATTTCATGGCTATATAAAGATAAATCACATTTCCTTTCCAAAGAGTTGTGGCTCCAAAGTAAATACTTCGTATTATTACTAGTTGGCTCACTATTTGAGAAGACCACTCTGCTGCTGTGTTTTGAAACAAACTGGATCTGGTAGGTCATCAGACAATTAGCAACACTGCATCTGAAGTACTGCCTGCACCCTCTAGCAGGTTGATCACTTAGTCAGTGGTTTGTTGCCTCTACTATGGAAGAATAACAGAGTTAATCCCTTAGAAAATAAATAAAGCACAGATTGCTAAATTTAATAGTGATGGCAATGAATGGAGGCCCAGGCTTAGATTTTACAGATTATTGGGTGTCCTTCCACTTTTGGCATGGCCTACGTGGTGTGGGTGGCTGGAGTTCACCTCAGGCTGTGACTCGACCGAAATCCCCTCGTACGTCACTGAGACTTAGTTCCACAAACCTAACTTATGAAAATTACATTTAGGCTTCTTAATGTCATGGAAATACCACCTAATTACCTTTAAAAGTTGAAGTTGTGATGCATTCCTCTGCTTTTATGCCCAGCCCTCCCTCCTCCTGTAGCTGGATCCACTAGAAGTTAATTACGTTCTCTGTGTAAAATACGAAGCTACTTCAAAGTTTGTATTAGGCTCACAAATAGCAGCAGGAGTAGGTTACACTTACTAATGACTCCTCCTTTCTGCCAGAGGGGAAGATGTGTTTACTACAGGCTTGGAAGGCAGCTGAACCCCTCCAGGAGTTTATGTCACTCAGCGCCGCTCACCAAACTTGGCTCTCCTGCCCCTCCCGAGCCATTCCTGTGGTTACCTACGCAGGCTTCCTCACTGTGGGCTTGCTTTGATGCTCAGAGACAGTGATAATTGCAGCATTGTGAAATGCTGGGAAGATTGGCTTGGCTGAAGGACATAAATCCAGGAGGGGAAATGCTGGGAGGATGAATGATTTCACAGACCAAAGGCTTCCCATGTTGACATGATAGCAATAAAACTTCTTAACTCTGAGCATTGAAATCTCAAGTGAAAGGAAACCCTGCCAGTCTTTAATGAGGGATGTATTCAGACCTCGTTGTTGTCCCTTTGCTTTGCGGTCAGTGCAGAGGATGGAGACTGGCACTAAGTCTCTTCCAAATGAGTCAAAACAAGAGCTTGTATGGCAGCTAAACTCTTGAGATCATGGAAGGGTGCAGGAACAGCTCTGGGTTATTATTTCATCGAGTTGGCAGATGCCAAGGAGATCACACGATGCAATTATCTCAGCCTCCAGGTAAGAAGCAGACACTTGGACTCCCTGCTGTTGGCTGTGTAGCAGTAGTAGTCACTGGAGACAGTCTTTCCTAATTTCTTTTTTTTTTCCCCCTAAGAATTATGGTGTGAGTGCTGCCTCCTGATGAACCTTCTAGACTAATTACTTGACACTGAGTTACTGATGTCAACTGAAACAGTAGGCAGAGAAAAATACTTAAGAACAGAAGATATTTTTCTTAACTTGACAGCTGTTTCCCAAAGAAGAGCAGCATGATCATTACATTTTCTGGTCACCTGCCAGCCTCTAGTGAGGTTTGTGACTCTTTGAAACTTATGTGAACTCCAGATGAGAGACACAGCAAGCATCAAAAAATCACAGAGAAGGTTTGAGGTGATCAGGTTAAAACAAAAATTGACTGTGTATCATGTGGGTTTTCCAGCAGTTGTTAGCAGTGATTTTGTTGATTTTGGGCAATATGTAGAGAAGTTAAAACTGAGTACATCTCAAAATTCTTTCTGCAGTGTTTCCCAAAGCCCTTATAAATTGAAGAAAATTCAGCCTAGCTAATCCAGGGGTCTGTGCTGCCAGTTTTTATTATAGTTGTCCCTTGTGACCCTTTCAATTACAGGGTTGCTGGTGCTGCTCTAGCATTATACTTACCAACATTGTAAGATGCTCTGTAGAGACTGCACTAAATGGTAACCAGCAAACTCTTCTCCTCAGAGGTTAGTGGTTTTGAACAAACAAACAAATTAACTGAAGAAGTAAAAAATCAGCACATTTGAAGATTCAACCAAGACAACAGTCCCAAACATAACACTTGCTGTCCCTTGCTATAGTACAAACAAGCAATTTGCAGGTCTTCTGAGAAGATGCAAGGTACAGTCAATCATGTGTTTTGTGAAAGAGATAACAAGTCATTATGGTATGAAAATCATAATACGATTTTCCTAATGAAAGTGGCTCTGGGAACTCTTTCTAGTTCTGTGCCTTTGCTGGTGTGCCTGGGTTAGGAAGCTGGGGGTGGCAGAATCAGAGATTTCTTCTAGATTTAATTTCTGCCTAGAAAAAAAAATTGTGTTATTTGTTGATTGGTGTCTTTGAGTATAAGTCAAGGTATTAATATAGACCATTATTTTGCTTCCCTGTGGAAATACTGATCTATCTGTGTTGGAAAAGCAATGTTCAGGCTCTTGCAAGCTATTTGGGAGCAAAGAATAGTTGTTGGTTTTTCTGTGAAGAAAGCATGGGGTTTGGGGCTTGAATCTGGAGCTGCAGGGAAAGTGTCCTCAGAAGTTAAAGATGTTAAAAGAGGTGAAACAAGAAAAATCAAGGGCTGCGACACCTCGCTGTTCCCCCATGCAGATCATTCACTATGGAGAGAGCAGCTGCAAAACGCTGTGTCTGTATGAAACCATGACTATGAACGCCGTCACTGCCAGCCCTACCCTGTGGGCTTCACGTTGGGCTGAGTCACTACTGAAAATATGGGGACTCCTGGGCTGCCGGAGGAAGTGCCTGCCTTACCTTGCCCATACTGGCTCTGTAAAACAGAAAAACCCACGAGGCTGGAGGGCAGGAGATGAGAGGGAGAATATTTCCTCGTAATAAGAAAGAGTTTTGAAACCATGCAGAACAGCAGAGAAAGCAGAGAAGAACCCAAGGGAGGAATAAATTATAAAATCAAGGTTTCTCCAGAGTTTAGGAGTTTAGTTCTCTGATATCTGTAGATTTTGTTTCATCAAAAACCTGAATGTTGTGTAAACTTCTTTACACAAGTTCATACTACCTGAATGTTAACTGTATTGATTTGAATGTGTTTATAAATGAATCACAAGGATGTCAACAGGCTGGTATCTGGCTCTCATGAGGGAGTCCACAAGTTGGGAACCACCTCAACAAGCCCAAAGCAAAGGATTTGGGAAGGACATAATCTTGACTGCCTGATCAGAGGCTCATGACTGAGGGCACATGTCAAAGGCTGCTGGTTGCAAGACTGTGCAATGCATATTTCTTTTGGCTTTCTCTGTGAAACTTGCTGGAGAGATCTGTTGCAGCTCTTGACCCAAGGGGTGATAATAGGTAAATTATCCAAGTGAGCTGGCTGCAAGCCAGAGGAGGAGGAGAAAGGAAATAACCCTGCAGCAATGTAAAACCTGCAAAGTAGAAAAGCTAGTGCAGTGAAGACAAATGCTGGTGCAGGCACTAGTACTGTTTCAGAGGCTCCGAACTAGGATCTCAAGCGAAACGTGGAAGTTTCTCTTTCCTTTTCTGCCTCAGTGCAGGAAAGCTCCAGGGGAGCTATGCAAGAACTGTTTTTCTGATGGAGGTTTGTTAAAGAGATTACATTGCCTGGGGAGGGCTGAAAGGCTATTTTATACCATGGAGGACCAAAGTGGAATTGAGACAGAGGGAAGGCTTGTTGTGGACTTTGCAGATTGTCTTGAAATGCAACCCTTCTGGGCTGGAGATATGAAGACAGAAAATAGTGGCTGACTCTCAAAAGAGAGTAAGCCTGCAGCTGAGAAGAGAAATGGGATACCTGCTGTGGGTGAAGAAGCACCCAGGAGGGTTTCAGAAGGGCAGTAGTACTATACTGATGGATGCTGCTTCCCTTTCTACAAGATTCCTCTAGTTTGCAGTCACAGAAAGAGAGCTGCATATTCTAGATGCATAGAGTTGGGGCTTGAAATGAGTGCAATTATTTTTTGTAGCATCTACTGGCTTCTGTTTCAAGGGTTTCCACATCGTGTAAATGTTAATTTGTGATGAGTTTAGGAGAGCAGCCATCCTAGATATTAGTGCCTGTGCTGTATTCTGTAACATTTAGTCATTCTAATAAAACACGCTGCCTTCGTCTTCTGTCCCAGGCTGTGGCTCAGCGTAATGAATTTGACATAAGCAATGTTTGGAAATCAGTATTTAACAGAGCCCTGAGATTTCTAGATGGTACATTGCAGCAGGAACAAACTCTGTGAGGGGCTGCCAACACAAGGGAGACATCCACGGAGGTTACCAAGCCAAAGTTAACCCTGGTGTGAACACTGTTCCCACAGATGCAGGGGAAGTTACACAAAGGCTGTGCTTCACCCTGGCATATGCAAAGTCCTCGTTGTGCCTTATTCAGTAAACTTGAAAATGTCTCAAGGGAGGTAAAGAGAGGAAATTCCACACTTTCCTTTGCAGCTCAAGAAAATTGCTGTAGCATGCCCTGAAGAAACCTGCAGCAAAGTCTTGGCTGCACTGAAATCAGTGGCAAATCTCACATGATTTCATGAGCTGGCGCTTCACGTTTTCTTCTTGGCAATTAACCTCTCTGACTTTCTCTGTCACGTCTCGAATCTTGCTCATGACTGCACTTCTCTTGCCTCCAAACTGGAAAGTGCTGTTCATGGGCTGATACATTTATTGCAACTACCTCCTCCCTGTTTTACATGGAGTCTCTCATTTTTCTTGCCTCCTCCTATTTTCTTTTCCCCTGAAGAGAAATTCAGGTTGTACATTGTGCTTCTTCCCTGTTGCATATATGCATGTATTTTCCAGATGTCGATCCCCAGGTGCAGATGGTGGTTCTAGGTAGGATCTGAAGCTCTAAGAAGATGATCCACCTCCTCTTGGAGCTGGGATCTGTCATGAGAAGAGCCTTGACACAGCCCTGAACTCTTTTCACAGTGGCTGTTTCTACCTCTGAAGAATTTTATGGAAGTTTTTGTCAAAACTGATCTAGAACCATATTCAGATTTAATACTTGGTTTCAAGCTCTACAGCTCTGTAGTCTTTGTGAGATTAGATGGACTGCAACAGTTTACCCTAAAAGCCTGTTAATCTAAACCTCATCTGAAACAAACCCTTTATTTCAAAAAGGCTTGTCATTTGATATCTGATCACTGGCGCTGGCTCTTCCTTTGCACACAACTGTCTCATCTTGTTATGCATGCATATGTACATCTAAGAGGTCATCTGCTAAGAACTGGCATAACTTGGTTTTGCGTTTGAACTACAAGGTTACACATTTGTTGCTCCCATAGGCTGTATTCTTTGCACTTGGGAGGGTTTTGTATGGCAGTACTTCTTGTGACTACAAACTTTCTGTGTGTCTTGCCATCCTTTTCAGAGTGAGTGTCCCACAGCTGCCTGGCAGGGGCTGTGGGTGCTGCGCTTTGCTGTACAGCCGCCTCCTCTCTGCTCTCACTGGAGAGGGGGGGTGCCTGTGTCTCTCACTGCTCCTTTCCTCCCTTCCCTGCTCTGTCCTACCAGGGGTTCCTGATGTGCCCCAAACTGTGCCGTTCTCCCCTATCCCATTTGGCCTTTCAGGGTGTCCCTTTTAAAGTGTGCCAGGAGACAAGCAGAGCTAAGGTAAGGGAGGGAGCAGCAGCAGAGTGGAATATTAATGCCTGCCATTGTATGATCTACACAACTGCAGAAGTGTCCCAGCCTGCCAACAAAGTACTAGCCAGTCTGTATCTCACTGTCTTGTTGGGGAGGGAACCTTAAACTCAGTACATTTCTGCCCATAGATGTCTCCAGCTTTCCTTAAAGTGTTAGGACTGATCACATTCAGCAGTGATGGAAGTTAGAGAGTGCCCAAGAACATCAGGTGGAACATGAGAAGATTCTTTCTCTGGGCCCTTCTGCATCAGTAGCTCTTAGTCCGTCTCCATTACTTAAGGTAACCAAGGCCTTCACACACACCCTTTTGGTTTTAAAGCAACAATAAAAGCTTAATGCATATGGATAACAGGTCTCAAAATGACATGCTGAATGTATTACAAGAACTGCTCTGCTGTTAGTAAAGTTTTCGGAGAGGCCATTTCTATGGCATTCCTCTTGTATTCTACAACTAAGCTGTCCCATTTATGCTTCTAACAGAAGTGTAGGTGAATGTTCAGGTACCAAAAATGCCTTTTCATTGGCTTGTGTTAACCTTCCATGTTTTGTTTTCTAGGAGTCTTCTCTTTCCTACTGTTGTAGTTTGGTCCTGGCTGGCAGCCAAACACCACACAGCCACTCTCTCCCCCTCCCCAAAGCGCTCTGATGCTCCCTTGCATTACTGGAGATCACCAAGGCCAGGTTTGCAGTTGATGGGGTTTGCAGTTCTGCACCTTGCAGAACTCCCCAAAAGCAGTAGGCCAATATCCAGCACTAGAAAGAGATCTTTCTCATCTTTCTTCCTTGTTCCGATTTCCAAATGTATACATAAGCAAGCTCAATGCACGTATTGTCCAGTATTTCTTATTAAAATATAGCTTAAGCTTACAACTGCAAATGGTCTTTACATGATGGTAAAGCAGTAGTGTCCTCTACCATTAGACTTAGACTTTCAGAAGAACTGACCTGAAAATAAGCTCTTTTTGGATTAAGTCTGCCACTGTTGCAAGCCCCAGAGCACCAACTGTCTTGTTGTTCTTAAAAAATCCAAACTTTCCACATTATTTTATTTTTATGCTGTTCTAAATTGTATGGTATGTGATGGCTGGCTAGGAATTATCTGAGTTGTGAGTATGAGTTTGTCAAAAAGCATCAATTCATCTTTTGCTAGACAAGAAGGAAGTGACACAGAGGCTATCAAAAAACCTCACAAACCTGTCCTTGTGGAGTGTCCTTAAAAGAACTTGTTAAATGATAAAAATCTGGTTTGTATATGTGTGAAGAAATTCTTTTTCATCTCTTCCTCACAGAGGCATTCATTATATTTCAGCATGCCCAGGTTAGTTCTGTGCTGGACTCCTTGTGTACCCAAATACTTCTGTTGTCCCCAGTAACCAAGATTCAACTTGAGAATAGTTTTACTGATGTATATGGACCAAATCCCATCATCCAACTTGGGATATTAATGCAGTCCAGCCCTGAAGAGAAGGACTTGGGGGTGTTGGTTGATGAGAAGCTTAATATGAACACTTGCAGCCCGAAAAGCCAACCATATCCTGGGCTGCATCAAAAGAAGTGTGACCAGCAGGTCTAGGGAGGCGATTCTCCCCTTCTACTCTGCTCTCGTGAGACCCCACTTGTAGTTCTGAATTCAGCTCTGGAGTCCTCAGCACAGGAAAGACGTGGACCTGTTGGAGTTGGTCCAGAGGAGGGCCACGAAGATGATCAGAGGGCTGGAGCACCTCCTGTATGAGGACAGGCTGAGACAGTTGGGGTTGTTCAGCCTGGAGAAGAGAAGGCTCCAGGGAGGCATTATTGCCGCCTTCCAGTACTTAAAGGGGGCCTACAGGAGAGATGGGGAGGCACTCTTTATCAAGGAGTGTAGTGATAGGACAAGGGATAATGGTTTTAAGATGAAAGAGGGCAGATTTAGATCAGATATTAGGAAGGAATTTTTCCTGTGAGGGTGGTGAGGCACTGGCACAGGTTGCCCAGAGAAGCTGTGGATGCCCCATCCCTGGAGGTGTTCAAGGCCAGGCTGGATGAGGCTTTGAGCAACCTGGGCTAGTGGAGGGTGTCCCTGCCAACCTGGGCTAGTGGCGGGTGTCCCTGCCCATAGCAGGGGGGTTGGAACTGGATGATCTCTAAAGGTCCCTTCCAACCCAAACCATTCTATGATTCTATGAATTCCAGGGATACATGGAATTCCTCTGGATTCGCATTTGTGAAGTAAAGACAGAGCCTGGCTTTGAAGGTGCTCCGTGCTACTTTCTGATGTCAGCAGCTATCACACTTGGTGTTACCTCCTTGCTGCTGAAGGCAGAAGACACTCCCTAATCTTGCCTGAACACATAACAACCCATGAAATTTCAACTCTTCAGTTAATTTTAATGAAGAAAGAAGTAATGGGCAAAGTTGAATCTCTCTTTCTTTATGAAGCTGCTTTCAGAGCAGGGTCATGGTGTGTTGGGAATGACACATCTGACTCCTATGAACAGGAGCAAGTTCTGGTAGGGTGTTCTGCTGAACAAGCTCTTAAAATGCTTATGCTTTTGTGGAGTGCTGGCTGAAAATAGACTTCATTTTCTGCAAACATGAATAAGATCATGAAGGGAACTGAATAGGGTAGTAAAATGCTCTTAAATGTCTTAGATTTCTAATGGAGAAGATAAAAGAGTCAGTGTATATATGTGTGTAGGGAGAACATAATTTCCTTTTTTTAATTTTTTTTTAAATTCCTGGTGGAGAGAAGACAAGCTGGTATTGCTTTCTATTACTTTTTACATTATTTTCCTATAAAATATTTTGGATATGAAACTGAAGAGAAAAAACTTTTGATGGACTTCAAAACAGCCAACCAAATACAGAAACTTGTTATTTTGCTCCTTTTTGTAACATACCTCAAAATGAGAATGTAGGCAAATTAAAGTGGGAAGAGTTTCAATTAAAACTAATTTTTAAACATTTTTTCTTTGGGTCAACAAAGGGAGGGGCAGGCTACTTCTGTGTGAGGAAAATACTGCTTTTATCCTCCATTCAGTTTTGAAGGGGAAGGTCTTTGTAGCATTTACCACACAGGAGGGAGTTACTGCCCAGAGCTGAGCACAACTGAGAAAATAATTTTGACCTGATATATAGAAGTAGTGTCTAGACACAGAGCATTTGAAGTGCTTAAGGGGAAACACAGAGTAGAAACCAGTTATGACAAACTGAGCTTTTGAAGTGACAAATAGAGGCAAACACGTATAAACTTAAGATCTGATAAAGTACATGTGAGATTTGCTGCTCACTAAACGAAACTGGAACACAGGACCGGTGGTTTGCTTCTGCTGCCCTCCTCTTCCAAACAGGAGCCAGAACAATTGCTTGTGGAGCCATGCCATGCAACCAGAAAGATGAAAACAATTTTTATTTTTAAAAAAAAACCAAACCCAAACTCAAGGCTTTCTTCTTTTACCTGGTCTGGTCTGCAGTCTGGATTGGTCTCACAAGGATTTTCATCAGGACAACCTAGAGGTTAATGAACTGCTGTGAATGGGCAAGAAAGGACCATAATGTACTAAACTGGGCTCTCCTCTGCAGGCAGGTGAAGGGGGCTGTGTTCCTGGTGTCCTGAATACACAATTTTCTGGGGCATTTTGCCTTAGCAAAGATAACTGCATGCTTCATGGTGTTGTGGGTTGTAAAGACACCAAGAGAAATGTTGCCTGCCTCTGGCGGAATTGGACTGAAGAGGGATTTCTGACTGTCCATGCTTCTGAAATGTCAGAAGTGCAGATCTGTTGTTGGGGTGAGAATTTTGATTATGGAACAGTTTATCAAGGGTAAAGTCCTATAGCCAAACCAGTCATTTGCACCCCCACAAAATGTCCTGAAGTTTAGAAGGTCACATTCGAATTCTTGATCTGTATCAAGGCATTCAGGCTTGGTCTCTGATAACCCAGTGAAGAGCCTATGGCACTAACACAAATTAAGGAAAGTTACTGAAATACTGAAGTTTCTTAGACTAGACAAAATAATTGTGCAGATAATGCTGATTAGAAGAGACTTGTTAGAAGTTTCAGGAGAAACTTCTGTTGCTGAGAAGACCTGGAGGTGGATCTCCTTGATCCTAGTTCAGTGTTTTATTCTGAATTAACCTTTTGGAGTGTCTGTTTGTGTTACACTTGAACTACTTAGCAAGCAGGAATACTTGTCACTGCTAAAATACATTATTACATATGCTTTCCATGTATCTTCCATCATATTTAATCAGTTGTGTTGTAATTCCTTGAATAAAGGGTTTTACAAGTACATAGCATGATTATACTTGGTATATGTGTAATTATTAACTATTATTTATCTATTTCAATTTCCTTCTGTCTGAATCAATAACATAATGATGTTTTATGAAATCCCAATCAATTACAGTGGAAGCAAGTCAGATGTCATCTTCCTCTCCAGCATTTATGACTGCCTAAGTTAAGAAGGATAAATAATATAACTATTCTCAATACTTGGATGGAGAAAATGTGATCTAAAAATACTGTTCCAAGTTGTATTTGCACAGGGCATGCCACAGTGGAGGTCCAAGGTGACACCAAGAGGGGTTGGGGCTCCAGAGCACCTTCAGCCTTGCAGCTGTCCTCTCCTTGTCTCTTGTTTCCTTAACTACAAAATGCTGATGATCCTGTTGTTGTGTTCTATCCCTCAGTTCTGCCTTCCGAACTATTCAGGCTCCAATTAGGAGAGCATCTTCTTCAGGCAGGATTTAAAAAGCACGTAAACTAAAATGCAGTGATGTCAGAAAGATGAGGAAAGACCATGCATAAGCATGCATAAGGGTTTTGTTTATCTTTAAAAAGACACACCAAATCAGAACTTTCTTTTCCTTCCTTCTTTAGGCCCTGATGTTTTTTAAATTTTTTTTCTAGAATGTCTAAACCTACAGTAAGACAAATAGTAAATCCTTATGATCTGAATGAAAATGAAAACATGGAACATGCAGTAAGTTCTGTTCTTCCCTAACTTCTTTTGGACCACACCTTTCTGCTGCTACATGGTATAAGGACTATTTTATTTTGAACTACAGTAAATTACTGAAGTTCTTGAGTTCTGATGCTTTGTCAGATATCGGCTTTAAGACTATGTGGATGTATTCTACATAGTAGAAGATCTTGCATGGAAGCTTTTTCGTCCCTTTATTTCTGAAGGGACTGGAGCAGCAAAGCAAGAGGTCAGCACGAGCCTGGAAGCATTAGCTGATCCAGTGCAACATGCTGTGATAATATTACATTGTGCTTGTCTGAAACAACTTGATCTCTCTTTCTTGGGGGGGGGAATAGTTGTCAAGAAAAGATCTTACTTCATTTATTAGTCCAAATGACCCCAGAAGAGTTAACATAGACCAAAACCAGGACTTATTGCCACTTAAATGGCTACTGTGTTGATCACAGTCAATGACAGTATGCGTCATTTAAAGCATGGTGATAGTTTAACAGAACCTGTTTCCTTTCAGGGGAATGACTCCATCATGTATCAAGGACAGGGAATGACTATAAAGATGGCAGAAGAGAAGATGATGATATTACAGGATTTAGCATTTCTGGTAAGTTTAATTCTCTTCGGGTACTGCAAGGACATTTGAGGTTTAATCCCTAAAAATAGATTAAAATGAAGGTAAATTATGGGGCATGAGAACTACCCAAGGAGAACGTCTTTGAGAATAAATCTAAAATTTAAATGTTTGTAATATCTTCGTGAGATTTACGCAAGGCCCAATTCAACATAACAACAATGTAATACTTCCTGTTGCAAAAGACTACATAAATTATAAGCCAAGTGCAATGTATTGTATTAACAGGTGCTCTTGGGTTGTAGCTATAGCCCTGTATCAGAATTGATGAGAGATAAGAAGGAATGAGCTGAGGGACTTCTTAAAAAGCTTTTCCAAAACTGTATTACTTTTGGGCAGGTCTTGGTAACAATCCGTGGCAGATGATCTGATCCAACCAGAATTACAGGGTTACAGGCATGAAGCAAAACATAATTTGCAAGCAAAGTATGAATGCTTAAAAAAATATACATGGTAAGACTGGAGAGCAGTAGTGTTAAAACACGTTTCCTTTTGAACGAAGTGGAAAATACTTAACATGTCTGACCTGTATCATTGATCTTTAGTGTGTCGCTATGCATGCCTATACAGCATGACACATGACGCTGCGTGGGCATGACAACATATTGTAATGAGGCACTGTTCATGAAAGGCTTCACTTCAAGTATAGTGAAGGTGAAATTGCTCCTAAATGCACTTGAGAGCTGCTATTGTATCATGCTTCGAGACGGTATGCAAGGAGTTGCCAGCAAACACACCGTAGGTTTTCTTCTGCTTCCCACCACAACAAGAGAAAACATCACCTTCTCTTTTTACTTCATTTTTCTTCCTTTGTGTGCAATACATTTATTGCAGACAATCAAAATTGAGCAATGGGATTTCCCTTTTTAAACATTATTCTTTTTTTTTTTCTTCTTTCACTTTGTTAGTAAGAACCCCAAAAATTCACATTGGAAATGTTACGAGAAAGGGAATAATTAAATCCTCTGAGTGCTAGTAGTTTCTTCTTACGTTTACTACAAAGTATATACAATCTAAAAATAAAAATTTTAATCTTTGTTTTACACAATTGATCGTGATCATTGGCCTTCTTCCCCATTATAAGCACTAGATCTGTTTCTGGAACATCTTCCCTGTCTAAAGGGGTATGTTGGAGACACATGGCAACCTCCTGAAAAGAATGCAGTCTATACACATAATAAAATGATTCATTGGCCTCATTTATAACTTTGGTTATAGTGAATGATATAATCTTTGCGCTGAAGAAAAAAGTTTAATTATCCCTTGTGTTTTGCAAGGAAAAGCTTTGTAAACTTCTCGTAATTACAGGCTGCTAAATATTACCTAGAACTGAAATTTGTTCTTCTTGAACATACAAAAATTTGTTTTCTGCTTATTGAAATTTTTCTATTATTTAGTTAACTAAAGACTTGAATGCTTCTTTTTGTATGGGTTAGTTAGAGGAAAAGAAGTATTTTGCACCCAGGGTTTTTCCCTTTGAAATGTGGGAGTTGTGCATCATTGCACGCCAGCATTAAAACAAGACCTACACTAGCACAAGGCCAGGTTCAAGCCCTTGGAGGAAAATCCTAAGCGTGAAACCTTATGGTAGAGCCCTCATCAGCTTCAGCAAAGCTGGAATTTTATCCTGAGGCTTTACTGTCTCCTTCATGGTCATGACCATTACAGCTTTAAGACTCAAGGAAGCACATGCTTTTTATTCCCCCTTATTTTGAATGATGGGTATAATTACAGTCCCTATGCTCCAGATTCATTTTTTCCTATTTTGCAAAAGTGCTAAGGCTTCAAAGCAGAGAAGATTCATGGGCAGGGCTTCGTACCACAGAACTGCCAAAGAAAATGCCACTTTTTGAAAGGCTGGTTTTTGAAAAGGCATTATATGATTTTAATATTTTATTCTGCATGTTGTTGTTAAATCTCTAATCCTCCTACAAATTCCCCAAAGCATTTTTCTTGCGAGGTGGAGGGGGCTCATTCTGGAATGCTTTTTAAAATACAGAGGTATACGAGGGAGTATTTAAACTTGTAGGAATGGGAGTTAATTTGAAAACAGAGTGTAGCATTTCAAAGCATGGAATGAGGTGAGTTTTCAGCACAGAGCTTACTCTTCACCCTATAAGCTGCCATATAGATGGTCCTTCCAGATCAAACACCTGTGTACTTACAATACACCCAGAATCTGGTTAAAAACTCGTCTTAATTTTGGAACCTGATCCTGCACATTTTTCTCAAGTTGGTCATCACCAATCAAGGTCATTATGAAGAATTAAACCAGTCCCATGTTTTTCGATGTTAAAAGAGCTAATGCAGCAGTATGAGCTGCAATTGGCTTCTGACTCCTTTAATTTCTGTGAGAAGGCAATAGTACCCTGTCTGGCCCTTTGATGGGACATGCTGAGCACTCTGGACTTTTCATGCATATCCCTGTAGAGCTGAGAGGACTTTAGAAGTCCTTGTGCAGATGGTGGGGAGCAGCTTTCCCTGCTCAGGTCCCACAGGACCCTTTGGCCAACTTACATGGTACGTAAATTTACGAGCTGAGAGTGTTATGCAGCTTCCTACCTGTGCCAACAAAGAGTGATATGCACTAACTAACTGCTTTATTTTGATGCCTTTTCATTCTTCTCAAGCAATACCTAGCTTGATTGTTTTGGTTTTTTTCTTGTAAAGACTTTTATGCTGAGATTTGTCAGGGCATGCATTTCTCAGTCCCTGGGGTTTAGATCAAGAAGAATTTATTTCTTGGGGAGTTGTTCAGACTCAGGCCAGTGTAAACAGGATAAGAATCTCCCTGGATGACACTAGTGGATTTAGTCTGGTTTTGTGTTTGTAGAGTAGGGAGCAGGGATTTTCTTGGAAGAAACAGGCAGAAGTCCTATTTCAAAAGCTTCAACAGAGTTAGGCTTGAATAATACACTCCCTTCTTTGCTTTGCTGTGAATACATGCCAGAAGAAATTAAAGGATTTCTTTTTTCTGAATCCCAAATGCATTATCTTTGAAGTGACTGGTCAG
This sequence comes from Pterocles gutturalis, assembly GCF_000699245.1. NCBI lineage: Eukaryota > Metazoa > Chordata > Aves > Pterocliformes > Pteroclidae > Pterocles > Pterocles gutturalis. The sequence continues at coordinate 13,765 of NW_010097945.1, read as the reverse complement.
GACAAAGTTTAAGTGTCAGATAGTGATATCTGGAGTAGATTTTAGTGTAACGGCTCAATATTACATGCTGTTGAGGAAGAAGGGGTGTTATTTGGTTTTGCTTTTATACGTTGCATCCAAAATATCCTGCTTCCTAAAAACTTGCATTTCTACTGTGACAAGAGGTAGACTTTTTTTTTTTACTAGTTTGTGTAGATATCTTGCAACTTTTATTGCTTTGTAATTTTTTAGAAAAACATTGAGGTCAGAAGGGACCTCAGAAGGTCTCTAGTTCAACCTCCTGCCCAAAGCAGGATTAGCAATGAGATCAGGCCAGGTTGCTCAGGGGCTTACCCAGTGAAATCCCCAAGGACCGAGGTTGCACAACATCTCATGGCAGCCTGAGCCACTGCCTGACTATCCCAATGGGGAGTTTTCCCCTTTCCATTCCTGTTTCAAGTTGTGGCCATTGTCCTTCTGCTGTGCACCTCCCTCCTTATCTCTTCCCAAAGGTGCCCCAGCCAGGCAGCCCCCAGCCAGCGCCGAAGCCAGGGATGGTTCCTCAGAGTATTCCTCCCTGGCACAGAAGCAAGCCCTTGAGCTTTCTGAAGACCATTTCTTTAAAGAGTTAAGAGCTCAGTGATCCTTCCTGAGGATAAGAAACATGTGGCCTAATACTGTGATGAATTCCTTCCAGCGGTCTTTCGTCTCCTTGGGAACAGAAAGGTGGTGATGGCGCTTCTGTTAAACATGTGCACCTCGGTAATGATCTCCGTGGGAGATGCACAACAGGGTTTTCTACTGCACACTGTGTTTCTTGAATCCTGTTAGGGAAAGCAAAGCAAATACTTCTATTTCTGAAATGATCATTAGGTGTTAAAGCCACCATTACTTTCCCAAAACACCAAGGTGCTATTAATAAGGCAAAAAGTACAGCAGAAGAATGCACTTCTAATTACTTACATAGAGATGAACTCTTAATTCTGTAACTGGCATCTACACTTTATTTTGAAAGAGCGGGAGGGCTGCCTGGAAAGGAATGAAGAAGAATGAAAGTCTGAATTCTGACCTCGTTATGCCAGCTAGTATGCAGGGCAGCTTGGATCCAAATCTGTTTTAGGAAGGACTTTAAGATTTAGCTTGTTAAATCTGTACAAAATGAATTACTGTAACAAAGGAAGAAAGCAAGCCTTGTAGTGATAGGAAAATAAGGGTTTTGTTCCTGTTTTTTCACAGAATTTCCTTGGTGATCTTGACATTTTTAGGCTGCATGAATTGGTCAAGCTTGAGCGCCTGTGGGGAGGCACCAGACATTCATATGCAGAGATGCTTCTAGTAGGCAGATTTTGAGAGTTTGGTCATCAAACCTCCCAGTTCTCAACAGGACAGAGGATGTTGTGCTCTGCTTGGCCTCTTAATTTATGTGATGTCCTGCCATCTGACTGCACCTCCCCAAGTAAGCTGCTGGTGCTTATACAGCCACATCTATGCTTCACGCTTCCTTGCAGAAGAAAGGTCTGATTCAATGTGCGGTTCTGCCTTAAAGCCAGACAGATAGGATTTGGGCCTCCAGTCCTGTTCAATGTTTTCAGAATTGATTTTTCAAGTTTCTGAATCAGTGGAAACAGCTAATATCTTGGATGATCCCAGTGCTGAGTGCGAGACTCAACTGAGTGTCAGCAGTGCAAGAGAAAAATAAGAGATGACACTTCACCTTCTTCTCAGAGAAGTCAGCGTCAAATCTACTACTTCTTTTAATGTCTCCTGCCATCAGAGGAAATCTGAGCAGGATTTGAAGAGGATGACCTTTATTGGGGAGATCTTATCATGTGTACTGAAGCAACCTGGAAAGCATTATGTGTTTTTGAATAGTTTTACATTGACAATGGTGGGAAAGTAGTCTGGAGACAATGGCAATTTCATAGAAGCACATAGGCTGTTATGTATTTTGATATTTATTTCCCTCAGTCATGTGCTAAGGTCTCTTGTCTGATAGTCGCAACCACATGAAAGGCTGGCTGCTCGGGCTGTCTTCATGCTGGCCAACTCTGTCATTGCTCCAGCAGGCAAAGAAGAGTTGCTTTTTCAGGGAAAATTAGGCCAACTCATTTGAGTACCAAATACAGCTTTGGAAAACTGCTATGGAATAAACAGCTTCTGGGCTTACACTGAAAGTAATGGCTAATCATTTTTTAAGGTTATGATATAGCATTGAGAAGGATTTGAAGAATAATGACTCTAAGGCCACCTTATTTCACCATCTCCACCATTTTGGCATCATCAATCTTTGGAACTGAAATCAAGATGAAAAATGATGGCACTGTGCAAAATGAGCTCTTCTGTTTTAAACCACATCGTGCCACAGTTTGGGGTTGCACTGTGGTAAATTTATTTGTAGACCTTTTTATTCCGTTCATCTGGTTTTCTTTTTAGAGGGAGATAATTCTTGCTAGCAGTTCTCAGAGAAGCTGAAAGATAAATTAGTTGGTGATTTTCAGCACTTAGAATTACTAATACTTTTCTGCTGTAACTGTTACATACTGCTATCATATATTGACACTTTTCAGTAGAAGACAGCAGTGCAAACATGTATTTTAACAAGTCTCCGGTGCTGCACCATTGATTGTAGCCTGCTGTTGTTCTCCCAAGTCCTGCCTCAGACAGGGAGTGAGAAGTTTCCGGGGATTTAGGTCTGAAACCTTCTGACAGGAAGCTGGGGAACAATTAGGAGGCAGTTGAATCTCTCCCCCTCCACACACACACATTTTAAAAATGAAAACTGTGGAGAAGAGGAAGTTGAAGGAGTTTCCCTGGTTTTCCTCAGCTGCTGCGCAAGGGGCTGGCTATATATAAAATAGGTATGTTCTTAACTACTTTGGAGACAGTTTTTTTTTTCTAGCATGTGGTGGAATCAAGCCACTCTAAAGAGAGAAGTTGCTCAACTTCTTGCTCGAAAGAAGGTGACATCTGGGAGTCGAGGCAAGGCAGGAACAACAGCTTGCCGCTTGCCCCACCTGCCAGAAGGATGGGCTTGCGCCCGTCCATCACCTATTGGAAATCATGCGACTGGCAGCTCCCCCTAAGCAGATGGCTGATATTTATGCTGTTTTGCCTTTGTGTTTCTTATTTCCTTTCAGGATAGGAGGATACAGGGCCCTAGCATTGATTTTTCTGTGCAGATAAAAAGACAAGAAAGCTGCTGTGCTTTTGAAGCTTTAGACGGTCGATTTTCTTATTTCCTGTAGGTCTTTCCAAGGTCTTTCATCTCTTCTTCGTCTATGCAGATGCCTCAGTCTTCCCTAGGTCCTTTCTGGTGACTCCTTTTCGGAAAGAAGAAAAAACTGAAAATCGGGCCCCGATGAAGCATTTCGCTGTAAAGCTCCAATTCTGTGCTTAATTCTGCATGGGCTTAATTGGCATCCGTGTTTGTGCTGACACATAGTTGTACACGGGAGCAATCAAAGCTCCCCAGTGATTTGCACTGATTGAGCTGTGTTTGTGTAGTCACCTCACTCCAAAATGTTCACAGGCAGAAAACCTTCCAGTTCTTATGGGGAATATCTTTAGGGCTGAGGGAGAAGGCATCCCCCATTGCCTTTAGTCTTCACAGAGACTGTTACCCCTCTATTCCTGCAAGCTGAATTATTAGAAATTTCTTGTAGCAACTAATAAATCTTGCTTTGCATTGGGGACCCTGTGAGCAAACAGTATCCTTATATATTAACAGTGCTTTTAATTCCAGATCTTTTTGTTCAGGATGTTCACTTCACAAGCAGCACTGTGGGGTTTTTTCTGATACAAATGCTATGAAAAAGCAATTGAAATGCAAAGAAAACTGATCCTCACAAAACTGTTACCTTTTTTTTTTTTTAGACAGAGCATGCACTGAGAATCTACACTATCAAAGCAGTTTCCAAAAGTAAATACAATTTAAAGAAAATTGCACATAGTAGTGGAATGTACATCTCTTGTTTGGATAAGAAATCTCTAGCTAACTGTATATACCTCTCATTTAATCTTAACTTTTTTAGTAGGCCTAAGTACAGTAATTACCATGAAATAACATAAGAACTAACATAAGATGTTCACTGAAGATTGGAGGAGGAAAAATGAGAGTACTAGTTTAGCAGCTACAAGTAACTGTTCTAGGCAGTTTTTGTCACCTCAGCTTGATTTAAGGTAATGGGAAATAAGACAACTGAAAAACCTAAGCGGTAGGAGAGGAAAAACAAGCCTTAGTGTTTTGCAGGCAACAGCTGAAGAGAAACAGCTTGATCAACAACCAGTTTTTACCATACTTAGATTAAGATAAGATTGTATTATCCTGTCTCTTTGCGTTATATAGTCAAATCATTTAATGTTAGTGATGACACTGTTAGGGTCTAACATAAAAGAAGAGTCTGGCACTAAGATGGTGTTCCTGTGGCAGTGTTCATGCAGAGGTTCTCATCTACAGAGGTTGTGAAAATCTCTTTGACGGTTAGTCCCTGAACTGAAGTTAAGTAAGGTTTTCAGCCCTCATTGGTCAATTCCCTACTAGAGTTCTTCAGAAACCTTTTTCTCTTATCTTTAGATCTTTATGATGTCTTCTTTTGTTAATTTTTGTTTCTGCTTAGACAATATGCATTTTCGATAAGAAGTCTGTATTGCATCATTCCTTGCTTACTCATTTTATTGCATCTTTAGTTTTTTAAGTCAAATTCTTTTCAACTATTCCCATTAAACCCTAGTCCTTCTAGGGGAGGGCCCCTTGAACTCTCTTAATTGCAAGTTGTTTTCTGGGGTCAATGATTGTATGCACAACTGCCAACTTCTAATACAATTAATTTCTATTTGTATTAGTTTCACTGAAGCAACAGAAAAGATGGTCTTGGACTAAGGACTGCATTGGGCTCATATAGTGATGACTGGGTGTAAAACTCTGCTGGGGAGGCCTGAAGAGAACATGCACTGCATTTGTAGTAATCTTGCAGCAGGATATTGCAGAGATTTCTGCTGCATTGCTTCTGCTTGCAGCAGAAATTGATGATTTGTACTTTTGACATTGACCATAAAGATGCTCACTCTCCCACAAGATGAGCTGGGTCGGTGCAGCATGTTGCAGTGTTTGTTGTTGGCTCTGTCCCATGAGACGTGTCAACATTGTGTGCTGAAACCAGGAGGCTTCTGCAGATTTTTCAGCTGGTCTAAATTGGGCCTGACTGCATTTGAAACTTAAGGTGGTGTCCAATGGGATTAGCACTGGAATACCATGAGCTTTATACCTGCATTATATGGAAACAAGAACCAGACAACTCCCACTGGCTTTGCATCCCATCTTCTCCCAAATAAACCAAGCAAAATATTGTTAATGCTGAAACCTGATGGATTTTTCTGCTGAAAAATATCTTTTCTCATCGTGAAAAAAGCCTCGATTCACACATGAGCTGGGCCAAAGGTTTTTAACATAAGTAGAGGTTGTTTTTCCAGCGATCTGTACTAAAACCACTGTGTGTCTTTTGCTTCATTCTTCGTGTTCCTCTGAGGCTTCATGGTGTGTTCAGTTGAGAGTGAACCCTTGGTTGAAGTAACTGATCTTACTGCTTTAAGGGAAAAACTGTCACTGCCCTATGCAAACACTAAAATTTTGTGGGTTCTTTGTTAGCCTCCGTATATTGAGAGTGATAAGAATTGTCCATCAGATCTTGCCCTTTATTTATAAGGAGGTGCTATGTTACCTTTCATGACCTTTTTCAGTGTGTGTTAAGTATACATGAACCAAACCATATGTATGTGTAAGGTACTCTGGTCTTTATAATATGACAAATAATAAAAAGAGCTTTAGGGAAAATATGTCATAGGTCTGTCTGTAAGGGAAAAACACATAAGGCAAACACAATAATAGAACACTATAAAGAGAAATATCTTTTCTCATTGTGAAAAGAGCCTTGATTCACACATGAGCTGGGCCAAGTAGAACTGATGAATATAACACAATAGTCCTAACAGGTTCACTACAAGCCCCCATCCTGAATGAGAAGAAAAAGAAACAAAGAGGAAGGGGGCAGGGACATGATTTCCTTCTTGCTCTTGGGAAGAACTAGAAAAACAGAGTGCTGAGCAATATAGGGGGGAAAAAAAAGGGAAAATAGTCACATATTATTCACGCTTCACTCATGTTTGATACATTCACATGGGCATATTAGGCATGAAAAGAACTCTGAAATGTAAATAGAGACATTCATTGTGTGGTTTTACTTTATCTTTTGAGGAGGAAGGGAACAGAACGAATGGACTCCCCACTCTGCTGTTTCTCAGAAGGAATCCTTTCTGAAGCCAGAAGAAAGCATAATTAACCTTGTTTTCGTTAATGGGTCTTTGTGGCTCAGATAACGAAAAATGGGGGAGAGCATGGGGCTACCCTAGCGATCAAGGAACCATCATAAAAATTGAGGATGAGGTTGTTGTGCACAAACTGAACTACCAAAGGTATGATGGGCTTGAATTTAATTCCCATAATTATACTAATGATGCAGAATATAACGAGACTGAACTAACTCAAGTAATTACTTAGCATATTGCTCCAGTTCCTGCAATGGCAGTCATTGTTTACATCTCTAATTATGCCGTGTAGACACATCAAATCACTCACGCTTGTTTTGACTTGAAGTATTTGAAGCAGCAAACACTGATGAGCTGTATCTTATGGATGCTGCTACGTGAATGAATGCAATTCAGTAATACTTGTTCATCAGGCTCAGGGTCCAATCCTGCATGTCTCTCATACTCAGCATTCCTGTTGCTGTGACTTCCTTATGTATTTCTTTCATTGAGAACTTGTCCTTGCCTTGAGCAGATGTTGAAGGGCTCCATATCGCATAGCTAAGCACTTAGCATGCCCTTAATTTTAAGAGTGTGAGTAGTCTACTCCAGGTCAGCTGGAGTGCTCATGTTTTAAGGGAGAGTTACCTCTGGTTAGGATACAGCCAGAGTTTTCAGCATCTAAAACAAGGTCAATTGCTTATCCTGGGGTAGTGTAGTGAGAGCAAAGGAAGAATTTGTTCCAATTACTAACATCAGTTACAAAAAAATGCCCAACTTGAAGTTACTATCCTTTTCCTACCATTTCTAAACTGAATTATTTTTCTTCACAATAATGAGGAAAAATAATGGAAGAACATTAGGGCAGCTTCACCCTTAAAAAAAAAAAAGGTAAGATTTCTTAGCATTTGTAAATGGCTTTGTTGTGCATTTACAGCTATAGTGGACATATGCAATGTGATTTTTTTTCCCCTGCAAGACAGTAAGTTCTCTAAGGGTTGTATACAAATCCACGTGCCAAGAACTACAAACATTTCAACCTTTAGGACAACCTCTTTCTGCAGGCCTAGGCAAGCTGCTTTCTCTGCTTTATGGCTCTGTCTCCCCTTCTGCAGAGTCAGAACAATAATGCTTATATTTTTGAATGCTTTAGGGCTTTCTATTTCGATGTGTAATACACATTTGCGGTGTTAGGCCATACAAGGGCTCATTACAAACCATACTGAAGGCCAGTACTGTGGACCTTTTATTGCGCACCTGGCTGATTGCACGAGGCTAAGAGTCTGAAAACACAGATAAATTTTGTCTTGCATATTTTTATGCCAATGGTTTTTCTAGTAACCTGGAGGTATATTTAATTTATTTCGCTCTGCTGGAAATATAGTGGAGATATACTTTCTATGTTGTATCCAGGAAAAAGGCTCATAAAGGGTAAATTGTTCCACTAGAAATATTCTCTCTGTTAGATGAAGCTAGTTTACCCTTTGGCAGGAGTATACCTAGCTTTCAACTGCAGTTACAGCTCCTTGAGCATTTATAATACACTTTTTAATGGAAAGAATTTCAGGCTCTTCTATTAAATCAAATTCAATGTCAGCTCTAAGAGAGGGGAAGGGGTCTTTCAAGCAGGGGTTTTTTTTCCCAGAAAACATGTTACAGATTCTAAAAATAGATTGTGCACACGTTAATGGCTGTATTATGAGGTAGCTAAGGCTGGAAGGATCTTGAGCACTTTTTTAACTCCCATTGGCTCCAGGAGGGCTCAGTACTTCACAGAAACAGCCTGGAGGAGAGAGGAGGAGAACAAAGTGAGTATACACAGTCCCAGCAGTGCTCTGGCTGTGCATGCAAACCTTTTACAGTCAAAAACCGCCCCGCAGGAGTGTGAAAGGATGTTTCAGTCAGTAGCTCATTCCATCAAGGGCTCCCTCTCACCAGAGGTGTTCAGAAGGGATGATCTTTTCGTATGAATTAAAGACTAAAACATGAGGAGCTGATTTGCCTTTGGATTGCACGTTAAAAAAAAACCCCACCCTTTTAACAGAAGGGTGCACACTGTGTGAGAACAGAAAAGAGTGCCCACTCCACATTGCTTGCAGGTATTACAAAGGTGTGGGCTGCTTTTTAAAGCTCATTATCTTCTTTTCACTGTTTGTGTAAGTGGATAAAGCTTCAATCTCTCTTGCTTTCCAAATGATTTTTGGTAGAGTTGAGCAATAGGTGAGTATTTTATTTATTCCAATGCTGCCCAGACAACAGAGCAGAATGAGCTAACTGAGTGTCTTTGTAAAGGCTCTGGTCTCACGTGTTTACAAATCTGCTAGCTGAGGCTGGAAGTGTCACACAGTGCTTCACAGTAGAGTCCAGGCTGTCCATGTTTTCCTGGCAGGAATGACTGCAAAAAGTTGCCAGGCAAGAGGTCTTTGGTGACTCCAGGGAGCTGTGACTGCTTTTTGACTTGTTAAGTAGCTTGATGAAATCTTTGGGTCTTGACTAGTTAGAAGGAGCAATTATTAATGGAGCCAGCCACCTTGGATGCAATTTTTGCTTATTTACAAGGATGTAGAAAGTCAGCTTCCTAGAGCAAAGGAAGACTTGAACAACCAGAAAGCCTCTTAACCCAAGGCAGATATTGTCCCTTTCCTGCCCCTCTCAGACTCTTTTCAGGGTGATGCACCAAAGCTATTCAGACTTCTTCCTTAGATCAGCATTTTCCAACACTTGAGTTTTGGGGGCTGTATCTCCCCTCTCAGCCCCGAGCTGGTTCTTCCTGCTTTATATCTCAATACTGTGATTTCAACCCAGATCGCCTGGCAGGGCTAGTCACTGCAGCACAGAAAATGTGACTCTTTGACAGTGCTGCCAAAGCCAGGCTGCCTTCAGATCACAGAGTGCCTCTGTCCCTGAGCTCCGACTTGGCTCTTCCGTAAGAACCATCGCCCTTAGGTGTTCCTGCCCCAAGGGAGAATCTGCAACACCTCTCACCTCTGTTTCAGGTGGAGAAGCATGTTGGCTGGTTAGTAAACTGAAGTAGTGAAACCTGCCAGCTTCACTGGTCATGCTCGCAAAAGATACTGTTTTTTCCTTAAGATGAAAACTACTTTCGTATCCCTTGTTTGCAGTAGTGGATACTCCTTACTTACTGTAGCACCTATTGCCAAAAATGAGGTCTTTAACTACAAATGTAGTACAAAAGCCTCTTCCTGCCCTGCGAAGTATATAGTTCATGGATGTGGACAAAAAGAGGGTGAATAATCGTGCCTCTCTGCTAGGGGAGTTGAAGGCATAATGGCAAAAGGGAGCCCTAAAATGGCTTTCAAAAATAACAGGGAGAGATCTTCTTAGGCACGTAATGAAGTTCCTCCCAAATGCAGATGCGGTCTGGGAGACAATGATCGTTGGGGACTACAACTGGTGAGGGCAAAAGAAGGTGCTGCAGTGGACTGGAGGGTGGAGGACATGTGGAGAAAATGTAGATAGCATGGAAATAGATTTCAGAAGTCTTCATAGCCTGCTTGTATACAACAGAAGACAAGTAGCCCTATCATTTCCACTACACTGAAGAAGAAACCTGAGAAAAAAGGTCTGACATACGTCCTGGTGCAGCACAAGGTTAGAACCACAGGATCATTCAACTTCATTTGTATTTCTAGCCATGGTTCACATCGCAAGTGTAAGAGGCAAGAGTTACCTGCACTTGGGCTTCTTAAGCCTCATGATTTGGCCCTGGCCTCTTCTCAAATTCAGACAATTTTGCTGCATCACTTTGGTTGCATTTGCATCAGCTGAAGATCGAGAGTGAATTTTTCACCAGAGTAACTTTCCTGGGGCCTGAGTCCTTTCAGCAAGCTGATTAGCAGTATGTGGTAGGTACACTGCATGTATTTTAAATGAACAAAATTGTTTACTGGTTAGTGAAAGTAAAATGCAAGACTGGAAAATTGTTAGGTAGAATTCAAACTAATAAGTGGCCAAGAAAATGCATGCATTCCCATAATATTTTATGACTCCAAGGAGATAGTAAGATCACAAAAATGCAAAGGGATAAAACACATAGTTAGCATCTTTATTCTCTAAGGTGTAATTGCCACTACTTACTTTTGTCTCAAAACTTAAATATGGAAAATAGTAACCCTGCATGTCACACAAGAAGGAATAAAATGTGTTTGGATGAAAGACTTTCTTTAAAGAGAGGCAAATACATGTTTAGAGCAGCTGCTGTGCAGTGCCTCTGCCCATGCTGTATACACATGAAAAACTTGTCAAATGTAAATGTCCACCCTCTATGTACTTTTAGAAGTGCACAACAGATACAATTTGTAGACCAACAATCAAAGGTGCTGATAATACAATATACTTTCATCTGGGAGATGTTTATGTCCTTTGAGACTATCCGTCCTTCCTGTACATCCATTTTACATTCCACACTGCAGATAATCTTGTGAATCCTGCCGTCCTCCTCAGCATACCACTAGTCTAATGCAAACATTGATTTTCTCTGTGTGAGCATTTTCCAGCATAACTTTTCTGGAGCCAGGCAGTAACAGATGATTATTACTAACCCAAGTTTCATGAACAGCAGTTGTGCCCAGATTTACGGCTGTCTGGCATTACACTGCAGTAATGAAGATGCTCAGGAGCCTAGCCAGGAGGTGAGAGGACATTGACATGCATGTCCTGCCTCCTGAGCTGAGAAGGATACTAAATTGTGGTGGGCTACCAACTTGGCCACAGGCAATGGGTGGCCACACCCGAAGTGCTCAGCATCTGGATTTAAAGCTGTGCCACAGTTTTACTTTTCACTGCAGAAAGGGGTTGCTGTACTTCTGTATTTACTGGATTAAGATTCCTTTTTCTGGAACAGGATTGTACTCGTTGGTGAATAATGAACTGATCCTGCATGTGCAGTGTTAGGCACAGGAGTACTTCTACCTTTCATATTCCTGATATTCAGGATCTGGCATCAGTATGTCAGCTTCAAACACTTTAGATGTAGAATTTTCAGCACAGACTCATTTGCCATGAGCATGCAGTGACAGGCACATAGGGCTTTGTGTGATCTGAATATTTTAATTCAGTTGGAAGCATGGCACCAGTCGGACTGAAAGAGAAAAATAGAACCAAATACTTAATGCTCAAGCCTACAGGATGGTGCATGCCACCCTTGGCCCAGCAGCAGTTGCAGACCCCCAACCAAGACCTTGCAGAACCCAAATGAAGCCCAAGCTCCAGCAAGGTGCTGAGACCCTTGGAGGTCTCTTGAGTGACATGCAGTTTGTGGGCAGGCTGACAACAGCAAAAATCATTCTATCACAAAGGCAGAAAATACCAGTCGGAATAAGCAGAAGTCAAGTGCTTTCCTTGCTTAAATAGAAGCAATGCAAGGCTGACATCTTTAAAAAAAAAGGGGGTTACTCTTGCAGTTCTCTTCCTAGAAGTTTCGCTTCCTTAGGATGTGAGGTTATTTTGGGTTACCACAGCAACTGTCAGGAGATAAGGCATTTTATTTTCTTGTTTTGTTTTTACATGGAAGAACTGGGAAGACCACCGTGTACTGGAACAAGAGGAAGGATTACAAAAGCCTGCCCTGAACAAAAGGGGCTGTGTGGAGATCTTCCTACAGTACAAAGGTTCACAACAATTCCTTTCCTGTGAAGCCATACTGAATACTCTGAACAACTAATATAGGGTATTCAGATGTCTAGCCCAACAGTGATGTGAAAACCCTTTTTGTGGTGATCCAAGGTGAAGTGGGTGGGCCTCTGCCACACGCTTTGCTCGGGGCAAGGGTACACACCTCTCCTAGGAAAGTGTGTGCCTTCAGGTTGTTTGCTTTGTCTGGTTTTTTATCGCAGCTACGGGCCCAGCACTGTTCTCAGTGAAGTTGGTTTGGTAGGAATTGGTGCTGAGCACCTCAGGATCTGCTCCAACATCTTGAGTATCACCCGTCCTGTTTTGAAAAATGCAGATTTCTCTAAAGAAATGCCTGCAGGTGGTGTAGAGCAAGGCTGGAGTAAACAGGCACATTCTGTTTAGAGAGATGGGGTCAGTTGTTTGCATTCTTTACATATGGCTGTACTTCAGAGTGAACTAAAACCAGTTTTGTTATAGAATCATAGAATGGTTTGGATTGGAAGGAACCTTAAAGATCATTGAGTTACAACTCCCCTACCATGGGCAGGGACACCTTCTACTAGACCAGGTTGCTCAAAGCCTCATCCAAGCTGGCCGCCTGCTGTTATGTAGAAGTTAAATCAAGAAAATGAACAGTTATGTATTTAAATTGGGAGATAAGGACATCATCGCATTTCTTGGTTTGGAGTTGGTTTACCATAGAGGCATGTGGCACCTGAATGATTTAGGCTGTTACTAGCAACAAGTTATCTATTGAAAAGAGTGTGATTTAGTTGTTTAATTGTGCACTTCACAGAAAACTATTAAGTACCTTTCACCTCTGTGCCCCCTCTGCCATGCATATTTGTACTGTCCCAAGCTGATCCAGCTGTGATGTTCTCCAAGCACTGCTTTTTGGCTGATACCCACAACAGTCCCTGGGCTCTACTGATTTTTCTGAGCAGTTGAACAGCACCTGAATTGTTACCGTGTGAATTCCTGGTCTCCTGAGCCACAGATGTCAACATTGTCGAAAACCATCTTAAATTTGATAATACATAGTGTGAGTGCAATGACCTCCGACCTCCCCAAATTACACAACCAGGAAGGGTCTCCCCTGCCCTGGGGCCATGGCATGACCCCGGGAAGTCACCCACCGCCTCCCTCCACCCAGCTCAGTCCCTCTGAGGCCAAAAGCCTGGTGCCGGAGGCCACTGCCTTCAAGCAGAGGCCTGTCCTGGGTGATGCATCCCATGTCACCGCACTGTCATGCTCTTCACTATGTATATCTTAACCCTGCTGCCTCCAGGCATCTTCAGGCATCTAGATATCTCCCACACACTTTCTTGCTATACAGCGCCTTTGGTTTTGCGAGATGACTGCTTCCCAGGGGAAGGGGAGCCTGTGTTTGCAAGCGCAGGCCTCCTCATTTCCCCATTTCCCCCCCATATGCCACGCTGCTGGAGGTTCCCTCAGGGATGGCATCCCACAAGACTATTAAGACAAGGCCAAAGGAGTGCTAGCCACAGCTGCACACTCCCTTTCTCCTGCTTTTCCTCCCTGGACCAGACCTCCCTCTCCCCGGAGATGCCGGCACTGCTGCCAGGGTCTCCGTTTAGGCTTCCCAGGGCACCGGGTGCACAGCTGGGGGCTGACAGCCCCCCAACCCGCATCTGGAGGCGGCTTAAGCAATTCCCCCTCTTCCTCCCTCAGCTGCTGTCCGGGCTGGGATTCAAAAAAAAAGAAAAAAAAAAGAAAAAAAAAAAAAGAAAAGGAAAAAAAACCTTCTGGGGTCACTGGGAGGGGAAAAAATTTCCTCGTCATGTCTATAGCGTCTGCGAAATCGTCCCGAGAAGGAAGAGGAGGACCCCGC
>NW_010097944.1:0-1972 GCF_000699245.1 Pterocles gutturalis | reverse complement strand
CCCCAAAGGTCACCTGAGGTCACCTGGGGTTCCCCAATGTCCCCAACGGTGTCCCCAGTGTCCCCAAGGTCCCCAAAGGTCACCTGGGTGTCCCCAAAGGTCACCTGAGGTCACCTAGAGGTCCCCAATGTCCCCAAGGGTGTCCCCAGTGTCCCCAAGGTCCCCAAAGGTCACCTGGGTGTCCCCCAGTGTCCCCAATGTCCCCTAAGGGTGTCCCCAATGTCACATCAGTGTCCCCAAGGGTGTCCCCGATGTCCCCAAGGGTCACCTGGGTGTCCCCAAAGGTCACCTGACATCACCTGAGGGTCCCCAATGTCCCCTCTGGGTCCTTTGAGTGGCTTCAGGTGTCACCTGGGTGTCCCCAAGGTCCCCTGGATGTCCCCAAGGTTACTTGAGGTCCCTTGGGTGTCCTCCAGTGTCCCCAATGTCCCCTAAGGGTGTCCCTGATGTCCCCAAGGTCACATCTGTGTCCCCAAGGTCCCCAATGTCACCCGGGTGTCCCCAAGGGTCACCTCAGTGTCTCCAAGGTCCTCAAGGGTCCCTTGGGTGCTCTTGGGTGTCCCCAAAGGTCACCTGAGGTCACCTGGGGGTCCCCAAATGTCCCTTAGATGTCCCCCAGTGTCCCCAAGGTCACATCAGTGTCCCCAAGGGTCACACCGGTGTCCCCAAGGACCCCAAAGGTCACCTGGGAGTCCCCAATGTCACTTGAGGTCCCTTGGGTGTCCCCCAGTGTCCCCAATGTCCCCTAAAGGTGTCCTCGATGTCCCCAAGGTCACTTGAGGTCCCTTGGGTGGCTCTTGGGTGCTCTTGGGTGTCCCCAAGGGTCCCTTGGGTGTCCCAAGTGTCCCCAAGGTCACACCAGTGTCCCCAAGGTCACTTGAGGTCCCCTTGGGTGTCCCCTTGGTGACAACATTCCGGAACCAGAAGGTGACCTTCAGGGCTTTTAATTAAACCCCAATTAACGAGGAGGCTTCTGGGGCGGCTCCAGGAGATCCTCGAGGTCCCTCAGAACCTTCTTGAGATCTTCGAGGTCCTCCAGAAGCTCCTTGAGGTCCTTCAGAAGGTTCTTGAGCTCCTGGAGGTCCTTCAGAAGCTCCTTAAGATCCTCCAGAACCTTCTTGAGATCCTCCAGAAGCTTCTTGAGATCCTCCAGAGCTCCTTGAGGGTCTCCAGCAGCTCCTTGAGGGTCTCCAGAAGCTCCTCGAGGTCCTTCATAAGGTCCTCGAGCTCCTGGAGGTCCTTCAGAAGCTCCTTGAGGTCCTCCAGAGCTCCTTGAGGGTCTCCAGAAGCTCCACGAGGTCCTTCTGAACCTTCTTGAGATCTTCGAGGTCCTCCAGAAGCTCCCAGAGGTCCTTCAGAAGGTTCTCGAGCTCCTGGAGGTCCTTCAGAAGCTTCTCGAGATCCTCCAGAAGCTTCTTGAGATCCTCCAGAGCTCCTTGAGGGTCTCCAGAAGCTCCTTGAGGTCCCTCAGAACCCTCTCGAGATCTTTGAGGTCCTCCAGAAGCTCCTTGAGATCCTCCAGAGCTCCTTGAGGGTCTCAAGAAGCTTCTTGAGGTCCTTCAGAAGGTTCTCGAGCCCCCGAAGCTCCTTGAGATCCTCCAGAGCTCCTTGAGGGTCTCAAGAAGCTTCTTGAGGTCCTTCAGAAGGTTCTCGAGCCCCCAGAGGCCCCGGAGAAGCCCCCCGAGGTCCTTCAGGACCTTCTTGTGATCTTCGAGGTCCTTCAGAAGCTCCTCGAAGTCCTTCAGAACCTTCTCGAGGTCCTTCAAAACCTTCTTGAGGTCCTTCAGAAGCTCCTTGAGGTCCTTCAGAAGCTTCTCGAACCCTCAGAGGCCCCCGAGAAGCCCCCCGAGGTCCCCTCCTGCAGCTCCTGGAACAGGTTGGGCTGGAGATCCCTCAGGGCCCTCAGGAAGACGCCGTGTCCCCGATGTCCCCAGGCGGGGGCGGTGGCCAGGAGCCTCCTCATCTGCTCCTG
>NW_010097943.1:56058-64287 GCF_000699245.1 Pterocles gutturalis | reverse complement strand
GGGCGGGGCCCCGGGGCCGGGCTGGCGGCACGCGTGGGGGTTTAACGGGGCGGGAACCGGGCTTTGTCCGGGTCCCGAGCGTGGCCCAGGGCCCCCGGAGGAGGAGAAGATGCGCTCTTCCCCTGGCACGCTCTGGTGCTGTGGAGAATCTCCGCGAAAACACAACGAGCCTCTGGCACAGTGCGTCAGAAGTACCAACAGGCTGCACAGAGGGTGTCCCGGTCCTTCAGGTTTCTGCTTCACACGGTGGAAGAAGCGAGGGCCAACAGGAGCACTTTTGAGGGAGTTAGTGCGGGTAAGAGCAATGCTCGCTCGCAGGTACCGGCTTTGCTCCTTTGACACCTGAGCCACGCTGAATCGAGTGGATATCAGTGCTCGAAGTCGTTTGTGCAAGTCAGAGAGCGAGTTAAGAGGCAAAGAATGTACACTGCAGCCATAGTGTCACATGTCCGCGCTTCAGCACCTGGTGGCACTGCCTGACATTGAGGGATTGTGTGCGCCGTTCATCACAATGTAGTGTCAAATGTCTCTTCTCAGACAGGAGGGTTTTTATCAGTCAAACTCGTGAGCTCCACAGTGAACTCAGGCCCTTCTATTCACTACATCATCATGACGCTTTCTTAAACTCATTATGAAAATGTATTCTTGTGTTTTGCTGTGATTTGGCAAAAAGTCAGAAGTCTCTGTCACACGCACACACGCAGAGCAAGTAGAACCTTTGTTCAAATGCCAGAACGGTGATATTCCATTAACATGATGTTACACATGCAGGAAGCTTTCCAGGTGAGAGGACAAAATATGGTTGTAAAGAGCAACTGTATCTCTTGAGTATCTTTCACTTCATAGGCTGAAACTAATCAACTGCGCACTTATTTCAGTGTTCTGCCTCTGGCTGTGCAGAGGTGAGATAGTCTGTGACTGGTGGGATGGCTAATCCCTGAAATAACCAACAGCAGCTCACCACGTGAAGGCTGTAAGGGAGGGAATCTATTTTAAAGTGTAGAAATTCCATCCGTACTCCATCCTCATGGTGTATATTGCATCTGGTTCTCATGTCTAATTGAAACTTGCCTTCCCCTCACTTCCCGAAAGAAAACCCACAGTGGAATGTGTTTTTACACTATCAAAACTTTTTCAGCTCTGTTATTTCTCAGTGTATTGCAAAACACTCTTTGAGAACTTTTGCCTTACTAGCAGTGCCTCCGTTTGGAGGCTAACAATGAGAGAAGATGTGATATATTATTACCACTTTTCTAATACCAGAGCATTAAGTTTATGTGATGAATGATGCTGGGCATTATGTGCTCGGATGCTTGTGCCTTAAATGCTGGGAAATAAACCGTGCTATAAATTATACGTTACCCATGTATAAGGAATCACGTTGTGGTTTCTTGTAAGGCTATGCTGGGTTTGTGCACAAGCCTCAGTGGTTACAATAGGTGGCGTGCATGCCTCCGCATGTTCAGTCAATTCACATACTCTGTTATAAAGTTGGTTCCTTTGGTAATACAAATTCGGTATTCAAAATATATTTTTAAAAATCTCTTGCTGCTTTTCAAAGATAATGAAATAAACCTAGTAAAGTTGTATTGACACTTCTGCCAAGAAGGGTAGAGTAAGATACTTTAGTATTTAAAAAATGCTAGAAGGTTTTTCTACACCCAAGTAGTAATTTCTGTAGGATTTCTTTATTAGTCGTCATGACTCTTTGGAGCAAGATTTCAGCTGAGTTGATTTAGCTATATAACTTTGCAATATATAGGAAGTTGTCTTCCCCTTCTGGGCATCTCAAAATAATTGGATGATATTTGAGAGAATATGTTCTCCCAATCTTCTTTAAATGCAACAACTTTTATATATTTGTGTGAATTAATCTGTATATCAAGCTTTATTTCTTTTAGCCACATTTCTATAAAAACAAGTAGCTTAAAAGCATTTCCAAAATACATAAGGCTTTATTTCCGCCCCAAGTAAAGGGAAAATATCTGTTAATATTTTATTTTGAGTAATTAAAGCAATGGCAGTGAATTTAGTTTTCAGATTGTGGATTTTTCAAAAAAAAAAAACCAACCCCGAAACTGATGGGAACAATGCTATTTTGGGTACAATGTTTAGAGTTGTCTGTCTAATCCATATTCAGCATCATTTTTATAAAGCTGTGAAGAAAAAAAAAAAGGTGAAAGGATGCTACAGTGTTGGTTGGCTTCAGATTTGAAAAGCCATGGCCCCATAGTAATTTAAAGCAGACATAAATGTCAGCAGCCACCAAAAGGGGCAGGCTTCTTGCTTCCATTGTTCGGGTTCCCCTGAGCTAAATAAGGGTACTGTCTCCGCTGAAAACTCAGAAGCTTCCTTCTTACAGGCCAAATTTTTAGTGATCCGGTTCGCTGTGCAGCTGTATGAATAATATCTCTGATAATTTTTTCCACCGCTTCCCATGTGTATCAGAGAGGGATGCATCCCACTTTTTCTGTCAGCACCGGTAAAAGCCGGATTAAAGTAACCATGTAACGCTAGCCTGAGGGTACCAGTTGGGAAATGGTACTATGGAGGAAAAACTGAAGGCTGTAGCTGTGATCTGATCTCTCATTCAGCTAACGTGAAAAAAAGCCATAGCATAGATGAAACGGATTGTTTTGCTTTAACTAACCTCTTGCCTATAGGCTTACCTCTGAATTGCAGAGTATATTCCAGACTGAATAGACCTGCTTTTATAGTGCAGATTATTCTGATTTTTTTTTACTTTACTATTTTTAAAATTATTTTTCACAGAGGAGCTGAGTTCCTGGATACAGCAGTCCTTTAAACATTATGTTACACAAGAAGCTAAGCAACACTTCAATGACTATGACAAAAATGGTGATGGATTAGTGTCTTGGAGGGAGTATAATCTGCAAATGTATGATCGTGTAATTGATTTTGATGAGAACACTGAACTGGAGGATCAAGAAGAAGAATCATTTCGACAGGTAAAATGTTTCAGCAGCAGTTTCTGTAAGCGGTTGGCAAAATACAGCAATGTTTGTTTATTGTGACGGAACAAGATGGGTAGAGAAATCGCAGCAGCTGGCATATGTTTTAACACTTCCATCGATCTGAGATAGGGGAGTAATTAAAGGAAAGTAATGGAGTATTAAAACTGCTACCAAAAAAACAAAGGCAGAATGAAATCATACCTCCTGAGTATATTTTGCTAGCTGAGTGGAGTACAAGTCTATTGACAGTCTTACCACAGAGCACAGTCTCCAGCCCTCATCTTAAAACAAGATAACAATCTGGTGGAGTAGGTCTGTAGCCTAACCAGTGTCCTGCCTTCAGCAGGGGCCAGTACCACTGGTGTTGAGGTAGAGAAAACCCTTGTACTCATTAACCGCCTTTATTATACTGCTCTGTCCACTTTTTCAGTTATTTCTCAGGTATCCAGTATGGGGTATCAATATTCTCTGCTTTAACATTTTCTGTCCATTAGAGACCCACAGAGAAAGCAATAGCAATTCAGACACTTTTAGCACTCAAAATGCAATTCTGATAGCTAAAACTGGATGTGTAAACAACAGAAGTTATGGATTAATCTCATTTATGAAAGCAAATACTTAAGAGTGGAAAGAAGCAAGAGAGGCAGGGAGGGAAGGTTCATCAAGAATCACCATGTAGCAAAACCTGTCTCCTTTCAAGGTACACATTTATAAGTACATGTAAATATTTCCCAGAAAGGGAACAAGTGAGTTTTTAGACTATTCTGACCTGAAGGTTTTATTTTGTTTTGTTTTTTTTTTTTTCTGTGAGGATTGCTTTGTCTGCTTTTAGTAAAGTAGTAGTAGGTAATATAGGATGTTGGCAGAAGTGAAGCTAAAATAGACAGGCAGGGGATTTTACACACTGTAAAGCTTTGGAGGTCGCTTAACTGAATAATTACATAGCTTTTTAATAAAACAAGACTTTAAATTGAACTACCACTCAAAATATTGATCCCATGCCTGAGATAAGGCCATCATAGATACCTATGCTGACCTAGAACTCCTACTCATTTTTGCTGTACTTTGTTTGACTGCTTACTAGGTTTTCCTGCTTGCTGACTTCTTCAACATATATTGTAAGAAGCAAAATAAGCAGCATTGTACAGGCAGCATATGTCAGCCATCTTCAGCAGTTTCCTTACTTTTGCAAACGAGTGATCCTGCTCTCATCAAAATGGAAGAGTTAGACTGTGGTATTGGTTTAGAACTGATGTCTAGGAAACAGATGAATATGCCAGAAGGTGGCAGCCTTGTTCATCACTTCTCAAAAAAACACTGAAAAATAGACTTTCCCCCAACAGTTCATGTTGCAGTCTGGTACTTGGTGCAGTCAGCCCTTCTGACTTCCCTTCCTATTCGGACTCTCAGCTGTCAGCTTTTCTTTAAGAGTACATTTCATTATTTTGCAGAATAGTTAAGGTCTTATACTTTGTTATATGTTATGCTCTGTATTAATCAGGTTAACCTACTTTTCAGAGAGATGTCAATAAATAAAATATAAACTAAGAAGTACAATTTCATATGGTTATTTTTAAAGCCTTTGTGATCTCTGGTTTGCTGGCCAGTCCCTTGTCCAGATCAGTCGCGCTGACAGCACAACATACTTAATAATGAGACTCCAAAATTTTTATAGCTCCCATCCCCTGCAGTTTGAGCAGAAATCAGTTCTCAATGGTGTGGGTCTTCATTTTGTCTGAAGAGTCTGTACAAAGTGAAACTAGAAAAAACTACAACATTTTTGCACATTTGGAATACAGGAACAGGAAGTGCAAGACATGCATGAGAACTTGCTTGCTTACTGTGGATATTACTTATTTTTAAAAGGCATGCTTAAAACAGGTTAGAGAAGTGACTGCTTTGAAATATGTTCAGATGTGATGGACAACAGTCTGGTATTAAAGGAATCTGTCTAATCCACAGCACTTAAAATGGCTCCAGAATAGGCCATGCTATTTCAAGACCTTCTTTGAACTACAAATAACCCTTGACATAAATGAGATATAGATCTAGAAGGTCACATTTCCTTAAAATGCAGATTTTGGAATTTGCAATGGCTACCATTAATTATAATCACTGTACTCCACTAGGTTAGTTTGGGAATTGGTGACTTTTAGAAGAGGAAGCATGTATAAAGACAAGAATTCTTGATCTTTTCATTATCTCCCTTTTGTGTTTTTGAAGGCCTGGCTAAGAATGTGTTTTACATGCCTCCTTAAATTGAAAAAAAAAAAAGTTTTTATGCCATTCTTAGAATAAAACTACCTCAATTAAAAGTGCTGTTCTCAGTGCTCTGAATGAGCTCTTTTTAGTGAAAATATAACATCAGTATAATATGAGTAGGTAATGTGAGACAATTAATACTCTAATGAGCTTACAGCCAGCTACGATAATGTTGTTTTTCCTTTTCATTAAGTGCTCTAACTAAATCTATTTTCTAAGCTTCATTTAAAGGAGAAAAAGCGTTTTGAAAAAGCTAATAGAGATCAAGTTCCTGATCTAAATGTGGATGAATTTATTGCTTTTGAACATCCTGAAGAAGTGGAGTATATGACGGTAAGATTGAGGAGAATATCTGTATAAGCCTGTGTATATAGGCACAACATCTTTTTAATGCATGGGCTTAGGCCCAGTATGTAGTAGGGTGTTTTGGGGCTGTTATATGTATTGCTTTTACAGACTGAGTTAAAAATCCAATAATGTGTTGTGGATCCAGCGCTGAAGTTCAGGAGCTGTGGCACGAGTTCAGTGCTTTTCTCTGAAATCTGGTTCGAGAACTAGTATTGCACAACTACCCCAAACTTTTGGGACTGGACTGACATAGCTAGCTGTAAACTCTGTTAGGTTGGAAATACATCAGTGAGAGTTCAGCTTGAGGAAGTTCCATGCCTAGTTCAGAGTTCACTTCTAGTCAGGGGCCTTACAGGAAAGATTTCTTCAAGTGCTGGTTATTCTCACTTTGTTTAAAGGGACGCAATAGTCACTTTTCTGTCCAGAAAAGAGCATTCAAGCCCACCTGAAGCTTTCATATTGACTGTGCTATGGTCAGAGTTTGGGGGATTATTTCAACCAGGAGCAATTTGTCATTGGTCATCTGTTTCATTGCTGCTGTGACAGTTGGTGTCATTCCAGCTCAGTGCTGACAGTTGACCCCAGTTACAAATCCACTGGTGCTTTCCTGCACTAGAGCCTCCAGTTCTGGCTCTCTGATGCTGTGGAGCCAGGTGCCAGGGGGAGCACCATGCAAACAGAGCCTCTGCTGGTGTTAACATAACATTTGATGATGGACAAACAAGAAAAGACAGAACTGCAAGAACAGGCACACTGCCTTCACTGGGAAACACAGGACCAAAAGACAAGTTTACCTAACAATTCATAAAGTTGCAAAAATGCAAATTAGCGAGTACATCACATGAAAAGAAGAACAGTGAAATAAGATGATACAGCTTTGTACAAATGCATGTTTCTCAGCTACTTGTGTAGTTTTGAATTATGTTGAAAGATTCCAACTCTATGTACACCTTTCAGATTTGGTTTTCATAAAACCTGACATCCTGAACTCTTAAGAGCAGATCTGTTTTGTTGCATAGGAACCAATTACTGCACTAGTGTGCATAAAACAGAAAGGCAGATTGGAAATGCACGAGTCTCTAAAGGATATCTTATTGCTCTAAAATTATTTATTGCTGTTTCTCTCGATATTACAAGTTGCTAATTTTTCACAAATTGGTATTTTGCTTTTTGTATGTATACAAAAGGACTTTGTAATTCAGGAGGCTTTAGAAGAACATGATAAAGATGGTGATGGATTTGTCAGCCTGGAAGAATTCCTTGGTGATTACAGAAGAGACCCAAGTAAGGAAAAAGGGTGGGGAACATGGAAGAAGGAACTGAACAAAAGCTTTCAGGAATGGGTTGAGTACTGGCCTGAGTCTATTGAGCATGCACTAATCAAGAGCTTTGCCTTCGCTGTTATCTGTCACAGATGGACCTCCCTTGATGTTAAAGCAAGGGAACAGACAGTAGAGTGTTACTAAAAACTTTGTGTGGCCTTATAACGTCATAATCACATATACTGCAAAACACTAGTTATCTACCTACTTTTTGGGACACTTATTGATTTACAGCTTTTCCCTACTTTCCTCCATCCGTTAAGTGCTGAGATGACCAATGTCTGAGGCCAATAGTAGTGCTCATATTGCTGTCGCAATACTCTCAGCATGGCAGCTGGACCACGATTGCTATACAATAATGGGAGAGAATAATCTTAAATCAGTCAAGGTGGATACTGCAAATGTGAGATATCTCTGTCATCCACTTGAACTTTCTTCTATCAGTATATCAGATGTCAGTTGCCCCATAAGTAGGAAACATCTACTTGGCAGCACATTTGGTACAAACCATGCTTTCTCCACTATCAATTTGGGTAATTTTGGATATATTGAAATAATCAGTTCAGTTGATGGTAACCCTTTATGTTAATATCCACTTAGTTCAACTGTAAATTTACAATCTTAATATTACCTTAGCTTTACATTCTGTTTTAATCTATACAAGTATTTTTTTTTCATGTGTAGACAGATGCATTTATTTAATCTATTGGGACTGATCTGTAAGGCTTTTCTTTGTTTAGTGAAATCACTTTTATGTTATGTTTTATGGGATTAAGTTAATTTGCTCAGGAGAAAAGGTGAAAACATCTGCTTTAAGGTAAAGGGTGGCTTTAAACTTGACAAATGTGTCTCACTAGCTGCAAGGGAAGATCCAGAATGGATACTTGTTGAGAAGGATCGGTTTGTGAATGACTATGACAAGGATAAGGATGGAAAACTCGACCCTCAAGAGCTGTTGTCTTGGATAGTACCTAATAATCAGGGTATTGCACAAGAGGAGGTATGTGTTACTGTTTAAATTTTAATTAATGCAGTAGAATTCTGAAGTTATCAGAACAAAATGACAGTGTTCAGATTTACTGTGTCTTAGTAGTTGAAAAAGAATGCTAGTAGATTTTTGCCTATATTTTCAAGCTTTTTTTCAGTTTGACAAAAATGCAGGTCCTTTAACTGCATTAGGCAAATTTGAAGTTCCTATTAATTGTATGAACGTTTGTAAATTAACAAAGTGCTTTTCTGCATGTTTAAGTAGCTTCTCTGGAGTGACTTACAAGTACAGGATTTTAATCAGTTTATTTTTTAGTTGTTGTAGGGAATAGTTA
>NW_010097943.1:46804-56027 GCF_000699245.1 Pterocles gutturalis | reverse complement strand
AAATCTAATGAGATATGCTACTAAAAGAAGCTGTTATATACTGACTGCATAATTTTGAAAACAAAAATAGGTCATGATTCTTCTAACTGGATAAATCACCATAATGTGTAGAACTAAAAACTTGTCTTTTCGTAAGTGCAAGAAAATGGAAGTGTTCTATGATTCAAGATGCTGTAATGCGAACTTTGATGATGATAATTAAAATGGTTTAATCAGGGGTAGAATGCCATAATAGGCTTAAGTGGATTCTCATTTTAAGCTGTCTTTAGTGTATTTTGTTGCAGCAGGCAGTAGGAGCACTGAGCACAACAACCCATTTCAGCAAGCAGACTTTACAGCTGCTGACTGCAGCAGAGAGGATTTCTGCCTTTCTTCTAGTAACTTTTTCTCTTAATTCATCCAAATCTCTTTCCTTTGCACGGGAAGACGTTGGTGTGCAGGGTGGCAGGAAAAACGGGTCGTCCCGTGCCCCCGTAATTCCTGGTAAAGACGGAGACGCTGTGTGTCAGTTGGATCATCTCATTACGGAGGTCCCACCTCGCTTTTTCAGCTCTGCTGGTGACAGAAATAGCACCGTGGCTAGCATGCAGCACTGGTTGCTCATGTACCTAGCCTTGTAGGAAGCTGTAGTAGTATTTTTGTACATGTGGGTCTGTAAGCCTTTGCACAGACTTTTTTTAACATCTATCTCTTTACCTTAGAGCAAGGACATGCTGTAGTAGTAGCTCAGTTCTGCAAGAAATCAGGTTTTTTATTTGTTTCTCTAATGTGCTATTTTTTTCTTCAGTTAATAAAAGGGCTTGGCAAAGTCATCAATCCTAAAGAGATTGACTTAAGTGACAAACTGCTGCTTGAAAGCTGAATGTTGCAGTTTCATTTTGGCATTGCAAAATGACTTGAGAAACCTGGTAGCTAAATTACATAAGAATAGAAAAATTACTGTACATTCCATTTCCAGGAATTGATACATGATTACCAAGATGTTTGTCTCAATAATCTTTCAGCTTTTGCTGTGCAGAGAGCTTTTAAAGTCTGCTTGGCTGATGTTAGTCCCTGTTATTTTCTTCAGTCCTTTTTGGTGGTGTAGGCAGCTTAAATTTAAGTAATATTAAATTTTTTTAAGAAAGTCACTAAGCAGTTATATTGAGCCAAACCAATCAGAAAAAGTAGGAACAGAGGGATTCTTTAAAACATTGTATTTGTAGATGTTTAACAAATGAAAACAAAGAGCATGTAGTACCAGGACCCTTCTGTTTCTCAAAAATAATAGGTGCAATGGGGCTGCTGTACCAGCTTGTTAGCTTTGAGCTGTGTGATACTTGTGAATAAGCTACAACTAAAATATTCTGCAGTTATTTTTATGTTTTACTGATGAACTTCCCTCCTTTTATAGTATATAAATAAGCAACAATCTGAGAATTGTTTTAAGTTGCAATTTCATTTGACATCGTCATGATTTAGTATTGAAAAGTTTTTTTCAGAAAAGCAAGCTTTGGCTTTCAGGAAATGAGGGAAAATGTGAATTGCTACCCAAAGTTGAAGTTCCTATGCATAGACGGGTTATCTCATGCACAGTTGGAGGTAGAAAACCCTTTTTCATGGTGGACATCAAATACTTTCCGGTTACATTTAATCATGAATTATAGCCATGGAGCATTTTTTTGCAAATCATAAATAGGTACAGAATATCCTTCTGCAAATCTCTATCCCTACTTTCTTTTTTTTTTTTAATATGCATGTATGATGGAAAAGTGAGTCTCCACAAGCTCAGGAAATAAGAAATGGCTTAGTACAATAGACACCTCCAGAGTTGAAAGCAAGCTTTCAACGACGCTTCTCTTGTCAGACACCGAGTAAATATGTGACAGAGATAACAGGCGCACACTCTGGAAAGAGGATGCTCACCTCAAAGACTGTATTGGCTCTGATCTTGGTTGAGGTCCCACACTTCAAGAACTCGCTATTTTAGCTGTCCTTCAGGGGCTGAACGGCCAGAGGGGCCCTCTGCACACACAGTGTCTCTAGCTGATGTGCTAACTTGCGCTTTCTGCAGATCATACACTAAAGACGTGTATTGCACTTGCCTGTGGATTTCAAGGACTACGGGTGCTTCTAGGAATATGATTAATTTTTGCTGGTTTAATACTGTTTTCCACCCTCCAAGTAAAGCTATGGGTTTGACATTGATTTGTTGCTTTAGAATTGATAGGGTAGAGATTGGATATTACAATTTTGCTACCAGATAGAAGAGGCGAAGGGAGACAAATCGAGGAAAGAAAGGCTCTGTTCTGAATGTAGAATCCTGTCTAGCATGTTACAAATAACGGTGTTGTGGCAGGACCTTGACAAAGCCATTCCAAAGCATTATTTATAAATGCCCATATCTATTAACTGTGCACATGGTGTTCCATTTATTCTAAAGGCTCTTCACCTTATTGAAGAAATGGATTTGAATGATGATAAAAAGCTTTCTGAAGCAGAAATTCTGAAGAACCAGGATTTGTTTCTTAACAGTGAAGCAACGGATTATGGTAGGCAGCTTCATGATGAACGTTTCTACCATGAAGAACTTTAGATTATTTATTTTGTAATCTGGTTTTCTTCCTTTTCTTTCATTTGGAGCTCTTGTTAAAAGCACCCATCAGCTATGTTGCAGGTTGCTGTAATTACAGTAAACTAATGTTTGTGTAAATAATTTGCATTCAAAATTTAATTGCCCTCCTGCAGACTTCCTTGGGCCTCTTCTAGCCTTCAAAATTAATCTTAAATATTTACTTCCAAAATTATATAGTGTGAATTAAATTACTTCAGGTGTAGTGCTGTATTGTGAGTTGTTCTACTGTACTTGAAGAAAATGGAGAATCTAAATGATTCTGAAAGAATGCAGAACATAGTAACTGAGAGACTACTATTTTTTCTAATCAGTTTAATTAGGATGGGGAAGATGGGGGGGACTTTTAGAGTCAGTATTAACTGTGTTTTATTTAATACGTTTGGAGAAACACTTAGCTTAATGCCTCAATTGTTTAAGAGGTTACTACTTAATTTTAAATGGTTTCTATACTGTGTTTTATTGTATCATAAAACTTGCTATTTTTACATCTATAGACAATAATTGTTTTTAATGTACAATTCTAAAACATTAGCAATACAATGGTATTTTACAGTGCTAAGAACCTCTTCATTTGTTGGATTAAAACTTAAAATATTCTATCTTTCTGTGTTTTGCCCATTTATTACTTACTGCGGGTCACCCATTGCAACTCCTTGAAATGCGAACAGTGTACACAGTGTACATGGCAACGCTCCTAGCTTTTGTAAACCAACGACACGTCATCTCATCTAGATGCTAAAAAAGATTCAAAAAAAGCAAAGTGTGCCTTTAGCATTTTAAGTATGCAAATGCAGATGTGGGGTTTGTTTGTTTTTTTTTTTAATCTGGGATGTATGAAACTTAAAAGCATCAAGGCATTACATAATATTTGTAGTAATAACCTCTAAAAGTTAACTTTGGTTGAAAGTTCCACAATTAGCATTCATAAACATAAGTACTGTCCCATTATGTGATTATTTGCAATAGTCTGAAAGGTTAATGGCATGACAGATTGAATTTAGGAAAGTACATGTATTTGCTTTTTATCTCCTGGAAAGTCACCGAAATTAGCTGAGTATTCTAAACAAAGACAAAGCCTCGCAGAACAGACTGTGTAGAGTTTTTATAATCCCTAGATAACTACTGTAATGCTCTCGCAAATGTTCTTCTTCACTAATGTTTTCCTTCCTCCCAACTCTTTTTATTGAGTAAAGGCAACTGGTTCTGCCCTGTTTTTTTTCCCAACATACCACCTCTTAATTATTCTCAGAACAAATATGAAATTCCTTTCAACATTAGTATTGAAGTATCACCATTAGAAGGCCAGTGATTTTGATTCAGAACAAAGCTACATATACTTTTACTGTATTTTTAGATACCATAGTGATAGAAATTCAAAATGCTTTTTCAGTTTTAGTGGTTGGTTTGTTTTTTTTCCAACCCATATTTGTTTATGTCAGTTCCTGGGAATGTGAGTACAACTATTGCCATGTTGGTGGTGTGACCCAATTTAAAAAAAGAAAAAAAGTAATTAAATCCAGTAAAAGTGTCCAAGAGTGTTAGAACAGTTGTTGCCATTTTTGTTGGTTTGAAATATACCCAAAACTTGCCCATTTGCTATGATTCTTCATGGCTTTTTTAAACAAGTCTTAATGACAGATTCAACTGCGTACTGAGCGTTAAAAATGTTGTCATCACCTTGAAAATTCAACTTGCAAAACGAGAAAAAAAGAATGCCTGTGGAAGGATGCTGCTGTCCTTTGCTCTTTGGCTCAGCTCAGAGTCATTTGCTGGACTGCAATAATTTGCAAACACCAAGAAGAAGAAGAGGTACAGCAAGACCAGTAAGTATGAAGAGCACAGCATTTTTGCAGTCCGCATCTCGGAGGCTGTGCCAAACATGCCATTTATTGCTTATTCTAATATTTCTGTAAGCAGATCATGTTAGGTATTACTAGAGCTTAGCTCAGGGTAAGATAGAAATAGAACTACAGCTTTTGTCACTTTGCAGCTCTTAATGTAATTTTCTGGGCACAGGAAACTAGCACTTCAAAAGGAAACAATACAGTTGTTAATGTAACTGAAATGGGGATTTGGAGCAGTGCTTAACCCAATCCTTTAATAACGTTGTGTTCTGTTGAACGTTGCTGTAATTCCTAGAGTAAATTAATGGAGGCTTCTTTTCATTTCTGATGATGTTTTTTAAATTAGCCTTCTTTCATTTTAGGATTAGCAGCCTAATAGTGCTTTCACAATCTTAGAAAGATAGAAAGATTTGTGGCTTTTGATAGCTTAATCTAGTGCTCAGGCTGCTCAGATTGGCATCCACCACTTAACATCCAGTGATGTCTGTCCAACTATTCCACAGGAGACTGGCTCGAGTATTTTCAGGGTTATGCATTGACAGCGTTCCCTTACCTAGCGTTTTTTAACTACACAGAGAAAAAGTGCAACAAAGCAGAGTATTTCTTAGAACTTACACCTATTTCACTGTAGACAGAAATTACATAGAAACTTTAGTTTTAATGAGTCGGTGCAGAGATTTTCTGCACTGCAGTACGGCATCATTTATTCTATATAGAAGGAGTGGCTGGTACTGACTCTAGGATTACCAAAGCCTATCAAAAAGTCACACACCAAGTAACCCGGGTTAGCCTGGTCTTTCTGTTTCCTGTTGGCCCTATTCTTTGCAGAAAATTGAGAGTTCCTCTGGTGAATACTGAGACGAGTGTCTGGTAGCTCCCTCCCCTCTGTCAGGTTCTGCAGGAGGTTTTCCACAATATCCAGACTTGAGCTGTAACCACATGTGCTCAAACATGAGAACATACTAACGAATCCTGCTCTTCCTTACACATCTCTCTGTCTGCTCCAGCAGCACACACAGCAGAGACCGCTGCGGTAGCGCAGAAGACAGGCTGAAAAACCAGGGGACTGTGTGTGCCCGTTTTCATAGGGACATGGTACTTGGGCAGCCTCTCTGTTCTGTCTGTCCCACTGCTATTGGCACTTTGATTCTCTTCTCATTTTCTCACCAATCACAAAACTCACCAAACAAATAAAATCAGGTTGTGGGGCTATTTTAGAGAGCAAGAGCAGACTCAGGTAATGCTACATCTCATCCCAGTCTCCCCCGCTGAAGTATCAGACTTCATGCTATACCTGCGGAAGTTTGATGAGCACAGTTCAGGTTATGGTCAGCTGGAACAGCTCCGAACGGCCAGCCCACAGAAACCCCAAAAGATCTGACTCAGAATTGAAACCTTAGCTGTCACTTACAGGAAGAATAAAAAGAGAGACGGTGAAGGTTAAGGGCACACTGTCAACGCGCTGCGGTTTGAGGTGAAGAGGCATCCTCCTGCCGCGTGTTGGATTGAAGGTCTCTGGCCTCACTTTGTAAGCAGGACATGCACAATACTCCCAATTCAAATATTAAGGCTGGTAAAAGCACTTTGTCTCCATGTAATAACAGCTTGGGCTTCTCGGAGAGAGGCGGAGTGTTCTTGGTGGCAAGGTAACCTCATCCTCAAAATTAGTTGTCCCTAATTCAGAGGCAGCCACCAGCTCTAGGAGTTTGCGTTAGGATGATTCTTTGGGTGAGGTCTAAGTAAGAGAGACTTTTAGAGGAACAAATACTAGCTAAACTCAGTGCAAAGAACAAAATTCCTCTGCTTGTTCCAAAATCCATCCATTTATAAAATCAAGCATCTAGCAAAATTTGATTTCTGAAAAAACACTGCATGTAAAAGTGTGACACGGACGGGGCAAAGGGAGAATAACGTGAGAGCAAGCAGGTGAAGTACCAATAATACCCAGCTTAGACTTACAAAGTTTTCCAGAACACAGGGCACCTCATACATTGAGTATCTACAAAAACACATCTTACCAAAAGCCCAGCACAGAACAAGCCAGATTTCATCACTGGTACAAACAGCCAGATGTCTCAGAAGCACAACAAAGCGACGAGGGGCAAACGTCCCAGGTTCCAGCAAGGGAAATTCTCACGAGATGACAATTTCACAGCAGTGGTTAAGCAGTGAAATGGGCTCAGAGAGGCTGTGGAAGAATTTCCACCCTGGAGACAGAAAGGTCCTGGGCAATGTGACCCATCGGTGAAGACGGCCCTGCTTGGAGCAGAGACCTGCCTTGCACAGGCCCCAAGGTGCAAATAACCCAGGGCATGCTCCTCACTGCCCTCCCAGCACATGGGAGCCGCTGGCCTGGCTCCTGGCCTTATCCAACCTCTCTCCTGGTCTCCCATCCTCCTCACACCCATCTCCTGGCAGGTGCTGTCCCTGGGTGCTGACGTCCTTCCCGAGTACAAGCTGCAGGCCCCACACATCCACCGATGGACCATCCTGCACTACAGCCCCTTCAAGGCCGTAGTGATCCTATCGAAGCAATTTGGCAACGTGTTTATTTCTCTATATATTGTAAGTTATTTTGAGTGTGCAGCATTTCCAACTACAAGCCATCCTTCCCTCCTCTGTCTTAAAAAACCCCAGAGCTGGTTAGAAGTAACACGTGGGAAGTGCTTTGTGCCCTTCTCACAGGAAGAAAAGTCACATTAAAAGGTAATTCCACAGGAATTTGGTCCTTAAAGCAGGACCCTTTGTGCTGCATAACTGCTGCTCGGCTGGGTGCGTACCGTGTCGCTGAGCGGGGGAGAGGGAACACTGGCTCATGAAGAATGGTATTGCACCAGCCCCACTGAGCTGTGAAAGCACAAAGGAAGAAGACGAAAAAACAATCCACTGGGAATTCACTATAAATAGAGAAAATTCAGCTGTTTTGAGAAAGCCAGTGAGAAACCTTTCTGTTGATGGTAACAGCAGTAGAAAGCCAAGACG
Source organism: Pterocles gutturalis (assembly GCF_000699245.1). NCBI lineage: Eukaryota > Metazoa > Chordata > Aves > Pterocliformes > Pteroclidae > Pterocles > Pterocles gutturalis. The sequence continues at coordinate 48,587 of NW_010097943.1, read as the reverse complement.
GAGGAATGCCAAACGCCGGGCAGAGCTGCCGACCCGGCTGAGGGTGCTTCAGCCGCGCAGTGTTTCTGGCATCTCAGGTTTTCCAAACACAAAGGCTACAAATGCTTTACCAGTTCCCTGGTCTCCTTTCTAGCTGTCGTGGTAGGAGTATGTGGCAAAATATCCGAGTACCTGTTTTCTCCCGTGGGTGGAGGATTGCAGTGCTAATTGAAACTAAATCACTGGTTTGTCTGAACTGTGTCAGTTATGTTTTGTCTGGAAGTTAAAATAACTGCACTTTAATGTTTCAGACTGTTTCCAATCATAAACATACAAATAATTCAGAGAAGTTTTGCTTTGTAAAGATTTTTGAAAGATCTTTCAGACGTTCGCTGTTGACTTGCTACACTTTGGCATTTCTACACAGGAAAAAAATAACAAAACAAGTGGTGATGTTTCTGACTGAGCAAATATGCAGAATATTTACTAAAATATGTCAAAGGAATCTAAACAGTTGCCTCCCATGATGCTAAACAATTCACTGTATCCCTAAAGAAGGAACATTTTGTACAGAGAGACCTGCTGGAGATGGTATATTTTGGATCAAAGTCCAATGGTATGAGATAACTGAAAATGCCATGATTTTTCACAAAACCGAGCAGCATCTTTGCACATGCCGGCCTGCACAGCTGTTGCCTACGTGCACACCCCCCGTAGTTTCAAACAGGTAAGATTATTTTTTTGCAAGGCATATCCTAAATTTCTTTCTAATGTTTCTGTGAACTTGAAGCCTTGCTTTCTTTCCAGAACTGCAGAACTCAGACAATCCTTTCTGAGAAGTGAAAACCTCTCCAGCGCTGCAGGTGTTGCCTCCTTGGCTAATGAATATGCAACACTTGCAAATGAACAGCAATTTCCTCTGAATTAATGGCACGGAGAAAGCAAGCGTGTTGGTAAAACATACAAAAGACGTCAGGGGTATAAAAAGCATCTCGCTGCAAGTACCTGAAGTTCTGACAAGAAGGGGAGATCGAAACCCAGATCTTTTCATTCTCTCTCTCACAAAGAGGTTATATTTCTCTCCAAAGAACTACCCGATACTGTTCGTGCTAATCGAGGTGCCTGTGACATTGCACTTTCCCACTGTTTCTCTTCGCCTTTTTATGTCTTTGAAACACTTTGAGGGGTCAGGATGGGAGCTGACCATGTCTAAACACTTACCAAACACAAGAAGAGCCCACATTTCTGTCATACTAACAACAATTTTAGGATATACAGAGTACCCTTATGTTAATTTTAGAGGAAATCCATTCATACTCTTCATAATTATGGCAAAGACTACGATTATCTCTTGGGTAAAACGTCAGGGACTGGGCCCACCATTCAGTGAAGACATCCGTTGCAAACTGCTCTGAAATGCTGGATATTGGTTAAGAACGCAGTGTGTGCGACAGAACTTCATGTTTGTCTCAATGTTGCTGAAGCAAAATGCCGCAGGACTGCCTTGTGTGGTGAAACAGTGCTTTTGGAAGGATGTTTAAATAGTTCCTTCTAAAAGCAGCAAAGGGAGTGTGTTTCAGAGCCCACGAAGGCTGATCTGACATCCTCGCTCTGGAACGAATGGAGTCAGTTTCAGCCAGCAGCCGCGGGGGGGTTTGGGGAGCTGTAGAGACCGCAGCGGGTGCTCAGAGGGGTTTGGGGAGCTGTATGGACCATGGCGGGTGTTCGGAGGGGTTTGGAGAGCTGTATGGACCACGGCGGGTGTTCGGAGGGGTTTGGAGAGCTGTATGGACCACGGCGGGTG
>NW_010097943.1:0-46743 GCF_000699245.1 Pterocles gutturalis | reverse complement strand
GGGAGGGGTGTGGAGAGCTGTATGGACCACGGCGGGTGTTTGGAGGGGTTTGGGGAGCTGTATGGACCACGGCGGGTGCTCGGAGGGGCTCAGGGAGCTGTACGGACCACAGCAGGTGCTCAGAGGGGCTCGGGGAGCTGTATGGACCACGGCGGGTGCTCAGATGGGTTTGGGGAGCTGTACGAACCACGGCGGGTGCTCGGAGGGGCTCGGGGAGCTGTACGGACCACGGTGGGTGCTCGGAGGGGTTTGGGGAGCTGTACGGACCACAGCGGGTGCTCGGAGGGGTTTGGGGAGCTGTTCGAACCACAGCGGATGCTCGGAGGCTGCCGGCCCTGTTTCCATGGGAACAGAGACTGGCTCCTTGCAGAAGGCAAGGTGATTTAAAAATGTTTAAATTGGCATTGTGGGTAATTTGAAAGCTTGTACCATTTCTCGCACTGAAATGCAGCTAGCCATTTGTATGGAAATAGGAACCAGCTGAAGCGCTGGTGTCTGTTTCAGCCGTGCTTTCCTCTGGAAGCGGGTTCATTGCTGCTGGTGTCTCAGGGCTTTAGGACTCAGTAAGACACCGGCGGCTGAACTGTTTTAATTTTGGACATGACTGTATGACAGCAATTGTAACTGTTATAGAGGCTGTGAAGGACTGTACGAGTTCCTTCTATTCTGTGTTTGCATTTCACAAACAATGATTCCAAAGGACCACAATATACCGCAGGAGTTTGGAAAAATACAACCAGCTTAATACATGAATTATCTGAGTGTTCAGCATCTCCGTATATACTGTGTTAATACTTTTCACAGACGCCCTCCTCCTGTTTTTATGCAGACTAAAAGCTTCCCTGTCTACTCCAGCAGACTACTCACAACCAGAAACTTTAACAACTAAATACTGTTGGGTCCAAACCTGCTGCTCTAATAAAAAACTTTGCTCAAAGCAGTATATGGTTCAAAAAACCCAAATGAAACTTCCATTCTGATGCATGGCAAAATTTGAGGTTGTTTTAGCATTAACTTTTTTCCAAAAAATCAGACTTTTCATCACTTTCCACTATAGAACAGATTCAAATGGTACATTATGTTAAATAATTTTAATTACTGAAGGAAAACCCCAGCACTCTGGCCTGGAGACTGATCCTTGGCCTTACCAAAGAGGCAGAACAGGTAACCAGGTGATTTTAACCTTTCGGGGCAGGGGTGGGAGGGAAGCTGCAGTGCTGGCCGGGGAACCATCCCACCTAAGGCTTGTTGCTGACACTTCTGAGTTTCTGAGTGGAGCTGCATGCAAAAATGAGATTAAAAGCCTCGTTAAAAAGCTGAGGAAGGGGAAATGAAAGGCCTTACAGGCTTCCAAAGGATCTGCCTGTCACTAACCAAAGAAACAAAGGGGCATCTGATCACTTGCCATTGCCATCCCAGTCCCGCTCACCTGCCCGCTGAAAATGCTGCTGTTCGGCACAGGTGTATCTACAGAATTATTCTGCAGGGGAAAATTTCATAACACTGAAGGTGATTTCAGGAGATGGCATTACAGCAGTCAGTAGCAGCACAGCAAGGCTCGCTGACTTCTGCTTCCCTCCCCTCAGCCCCACAGAGCTCGCTCCCAGGCTCAGCCTTTCCAGCCTTTGTCCCGCCAAAACAGGAACCCAGCCATGACACACAGCATGTCAGCACTGGACACCATCTCGTCTTGTTACTGCTTAGAGGATGGCTGTAGGAAGATTTCTTCTCCAAGTGCTGGTATGTCTTGTAAGTAAGATGTCTGCTGGGAGCTGCTGTTGCTGGTACCATTTCAAGCTCTGCTGAACGATGCAACCTTCCAACAAGGAATTGCACCCTACAAACCAGCAGCTGTAGTAGGCCAGCTCAGTATAAATTCAGCAGGTGCCCACTGCAAGGCATTTAGGTATTCTTTGGTGCGCTGGCTGATGTGAGAAAAGGAAGATAACCCCATACCAGTTTTCCTGAAGCTGGTCACAGCCGGTGCAGCGGGAGGAGCAGCCCAGGCTCTGCAGCCTGCTGTGCAGAACCGCTTCCCAGCTGCAGAGATACACGTTCATACCCTGGCCAAGCAGAGGTGGCTGCTGTGTGCAGAGGAAATAAGCAGCGTGGGGTTATGGATTCTGTGCCCGATGCCGGCACGGCTGGCTGATGACACATTACTTGCACCTCGGCAGCTCTGAAGCGCAGCCACCTGCAGAAGGCTCCCGGGTCAGCATCCTCTCCCAGGCCTTCACCTCCAGCACTGATGGACTCACCAGGACCCTTTGCTATAGGTTTCGGTTTCTTCAGCTGCAGGGTTGAGATAATTTTCTCCCCCTTCCAGAGCCTGACCACCCCTGCAAGGCACAGCACCCACTGGGCACAGTCCAGCAACACGGGGACGCGTGAGCAGCAACGGCTCCAAACCAAGTGTCTGCCCAACAGCTGGGAGCCAGGGACTACAGCTCACACCAGTTAATTTCCAACAGCTCATCAAAATATCTGAACTAGGACTGCAGTTGCTCTGGGCTCTTCTGCAGCCAACGGTAAGAGATAAATTCATCCGCAGTGCAAAGCTAGCTGCCCTGGCAGTGCCGGAGGGAGGTGGCTGTGCTGCACCGGGGCTGTCAGGTGGGACAGACGCAGGCACGCTGCTCAGCGCGAGATTCAATCAAATAATTGGCTTTTTGGTTGGAGGCCAAACTAAGCATAATGAGAAAGTAACACATCATTTTGGAGAGCCAAAACACACTCAGTGCATTTTTATGAACCCCATCATCAGCAAAGCCATCCACTTCAAAACAAAGCTGTAATTTGGAAATATTAAGAGCAAATATTTAACTTTAGAAAGACTGAGATAAAACATCCGTTAAAAGATTTTTTTTTTTCCTCATAGATCAGGTGTAGTGCCCATGCCCTCAAAATACATTTTTTTCAGGGAATTTTCCCCCGTGGAAGAAAGCTTCACTCATTCCTCCTCAGCCCCTTCTGCCAGTGAATCCTTGCCTTTCTCTTTCTCCCCCTCGGACATGAAGATACTTTCTTCCTGCTGCTCATGACAATGAAAGCAATTTCACACCTCTGGCCCTGCAAACTCTCTTTTGCTCTCCTTTGCTTGCAGTCCATTTTCCCTTTCAGAGTCTCTGCACATTCCGTCTTCCTCAGAGCCCCAGGAATGAAACTTACCAATTCTCTAAAATACCGGCTACAAACTGCTGGTGGAGAGACTGCTGATAACTCCAGGCTCCAGCTGCTGCAGATCCATCTGAGCAGATCTCGGTGCCCCGCTGGAGCTCAGTGAAGTTGTGAGACTTCCTCACCACTACATAATCTGTCTGTGCGGCTGGTGCTGCAGGGACAGTAGGAAAACCAACACCCAGGCATCAGGAGCAACGTTCATTAGTTTCAGCTAAGCGAGTCCTGATGTGTTCTTGGTGTGGAAGGACACATTTTTGCATAGGCAACAGGGCAGAAGTTGGGGTTTTTGTTTTTTTTTTCCTACCCTCTGAAAATGCCAGTGAGTATCTAAAACACAAATGTAAGAATCCTTCAAACATCCTCAGGAGATGACCAGAGGCACTCTCACGTGTAGGATTGGTATTTTGAAGAGGGTTTCATGGAAGCGTTAGACGTATGACCTTATGATCAGTTATTTGCAGCAGCATTGTGACACTGGTTAGCCCATTCACCTAGCTGTCTGAGGAGCTTGCGGCCGCAGTGTGCTGGGCGAGGTGCTGGGCATGCTGTGGGTTCCTATGGCTGTGCAGCTCCACTGCAGGTCCCAGTGCGAACCAGCTCTCAGCTCCCTCGTCACAAGTTTGTTCAAGAGTCTGGATTTTACTTCTAAATTGTACGTATCTTGCTTATTCATATCAACATTTACATGAGGGTATGCAAATTGGAAATTTTCTCTATATAGACAGATAGGTATCTAAAAGTGCACGGACACCTGCACACTTTACAGTGTTCTTTATTTAACCAGAGTCTTGAAAAGCCTTTTCAGCTGTGGAATGCAACTTTGGGCTGTGCTTCCCTTGTGCGAATACATGACCTCTGCCAGCCCCTGCAGTTACTGCAGAAACGTGGCACACACATTTCTTTTGCTTCTTTTTCTTTGTAAGACCGCAGCGCTACACAGTAGTTTGACTCTAATTTCCTCCACTGCTTATCTCTGTGCATTGTGCTGGTTTCCTTTACATTTTAATTCCTCTCTCTCCTCCTGTAACTGATCAAATCATATCACTGAATTGTACTTCTTTCCCCCCCTTCCCTCTTTTTTTTTTAGTTTGCCAGCCACTCACACACACGGCAAGGACCAGCCCAACATCACTTGACATCTCCTTGCTTCCTCATTTCAATGTTGACTGCTTACCAGAAGAGAAACAGGTTTGGGGTTAGGGTGCTGAGCGCACGCGTGTCTCTGTGTGTCAGCAAGAGCTTTTTTCCCCTCCGTCCCTTCACAGCCACAGGTCATTACGCTGAGCTGCCCGAAACTGCCCAATGCTGTTTTTCACCAGCTTGACTTCGGAAGAGACAGGGCAGTGGATGTGCTTCACTGTCTGCTTCGGCTGGGCTACGGCAGCAAAGCTCGGTGCTGCGGCTGCTGCTGCTCTCATCTGAGAAAGAACCTGCTGAAGGATTCCTCCCTCTCCACAGAGCCATAATAATGACACAGATACAGTTTAAAGATGCATTTTGGGTGAGTGAATATTTCCTATGTGTTTCCTATATTCGATATATCTGCATTTTAAAAATCTTTTAAAATACAGCTTGGTTCTGTACATCATGTAGTTACATCCTGTTCTGTGCTCTAAACTTAGTTAAGTGAAAAACCAACTTTGTCTCCAAGCACAGACATACTGTTTGGTAGCATAAGTGTTTGATCCTAGGCAGAAGGATCCATTGTACAGGAGATACCCAGTGCACAATTGGCATTCCCAGGTACTGCACTAGGTCCAGAAACTGCTTTTCCAAGGGACGCGGGAGCACTTGCTTACAGTGAGCGTCCCCAGTTTTAGGAGTGGCTCCCCTGGGCAGGCGAGCTAATCCCAGCCTGGATTCCCTCTTGGTTGCTTGTAGAACAAAGCCAGCCTGCTGCGTGCAAAATGCTGTTATTGCTCACCTGCCTCCGGTTCCACACCTGCCTTTAGGTGCAGAGGGCCCGCACGAGGCACGTAGGTGCCCCAGAGTCATCCAGGAGCACAGGCAGAAAGAACTAGCAGTAACGCTGGAGAACTAACCCAGACACTCACAGCGGGCCTGAAAACAGTGACTGCTAAAGCGAGCAGAGATGCTCCGTTCTTGTTATTTGACTTTGGTTGAAGAACCTCTTGGTGTCTTGTTTTGAAGGTCTTTCTCTGCAGTTACAAGGTAAAAAGACCCTAGTCATTTCTCTGCCAAGGATGATCTGAATTGCTTCTGGAGTGGCCGTTGGGGAAAAAACCCCAACCACAAAACCCTAACGTTGCAAAGTTGGGTAAACAGGACGTTGTGTGGTTGCTTCTTGTCTGGGCAATCGTTTATCCAGCATCTGATTGACTTAAAGAAAGACAGGGAGGCATATGAATTTTTCCTGTCGTTTTCCTATCAGGTCAAACACAACAGATCTTCATGGCGTCTTTGCTGTTTGTGCTTGCTTTCTATCCACCCGCCATTCAGGGTAACCCCTCTCTCGGTATGCAATAGATGGGCAGATTTCGGTGAGCCACCTTCCTCCCGACACTTCCAGGAAGCCCTCCCCACCCCCACTCCAGTACCAGATTTGAACAGTTAAAAAATTCGAGGTAATGAGGAAATCCAAAAGTGAATTTTGATGTTACCCTTAACTGTGCTGGACCACACCGACACGAGACTCTCAGTTCTATCCAGCTACTGACTGCACAGTCTAACACACGGGGTACGACCCAGTGCCACCCGGGGAGCTTCAGCTCTTGCATTTTGGGACTTCCTTTCAAAATGTGCCGTCTGACTTTTACAACTGGTACATTTGGTGCATTTACTTTCCAAGGTCTTGGCCTTTAGTGAGAATAAGCCAGGTGTACTCCTGGGACCGGAGCAGGGCTGGGGTGATGAACACCAGTTGCCAATCTGGCCAGGCCAGTTCTTTACGGCTCTTCTCTCCTGAGCTTAGTCACTTTACTATGATCCTTGCTTGGCTTTGAAGCTAACATCTTCTTTAAAGGAAAGCATCTTTGTTTTTAATACTGCTTGTCTGGAAACATTGCATTGCCGAGCTTGATTATGAGGGCAGAAATACATCCGGCTGCAGGATGGCAGCTTTAGCTATGCAGTAGTGAGTATTGTAAAATGAAAACTTACAAGATATTGCACAATGCGGCAAAAGAGTACAGCTTGCCTCCCAAATCACAAGAGCAGCAATTATTTTTGCATTCATAAGCTTCTGTTATGCCCATTAGAGAGAGAGAGAAATGTATTTGCTTGGTTTGCTTCAGCGAGCAATTATCTCTTTTGCTCGATTTGCACCGTGAATGGAAACTGTCTTTATGATTCAAAACCAAAAAGAGTGTTTGCACCACAGCAGGTCACCCAATGCAGATCCCTGGTCTCTAAGGACACCGCTGCACCCCTCCCTGTGACTCACCCCGACGAAACACACCCGAAGCAACAACACCCTGCCCATCAGGGGAACACCAGTTTACATCAGTAAACGTTACGATAGGCAGAAGTTTCCTTAGTACCTTTCACAATGTAAACTATGTAAAGAAACCCTAAAACAGCAGAACTTCCCCAACTAGCAGAGAAAGAGCAGCATTCACTCCTCCCCAAAGTTCCTCAGACTTCACAAGAACAGGGTGTGATGTCTTTCAGGAAAATGCAAATTGTTCCTCATAACAGGCGTAAGTTTTAGTCTCTCTTTTCCCCTATTAAATCTAGCGGTGACTTAATCACTCTTGTCCCTTACTAAATGGAGCAGGGATAGTATTAGACTAAAAGTTTTGCACTCGTGCTCCTTTTTAAAATTTTCTTTGTAGCATGGCATGGGCTAAAACTCGTCTATCTTTTAATGACAATTTTTGTTTTTATATCCTCCGCACAGTCCATAATGGTTTAAGGGAAAGTTGCTCGAAGCCTCCACTAAAATGTACTTCTTAGCAGAAGTTTTCTATCCCTTGATAAGATTTTTTGGAAAACGTTAGTGAGATGAAAATACAAATTGGTTTTGATAGATGGTGCAGGGCAGTTGCTAATGGATTAATACTCTGCTGGGCTGCTGTACAAATGTAACAGATGTTACCTGTCTTCTCCAGCATCCCACTAGACAGGCAGGTAAACTCCCATGGCAATGGGGGGTATGTCTGCAATACCAGCTGAGCTTCATGTCAACGGGGTTATGGTGATAGACAGAGATCTCCCAACATTATTTTTTTTATTACAAAAAAGCACTTTCCCCTTCTGTCACAAATACTGAGTCTCTTTCTTAGTCTCATTCTATATTCTTGTACTCATGGCTTGCTTCTCCTCTGGAAGTCTTGTCATTGCCTTTTGCTCTTTTGTTTTTTCTCCAACATGCTGCTCAACACTCCAGCTGCAGACGTGTGACATGCAGCTGTTTCTGGCCGAGAGCTAGGTAGGTGCTCATTGGCATCGTTGACTGGCTTTGCCTTGCCCACCTTGGAGGGGGAATGAGGAAGACTTTCAGAGGAGGTGTTTGGTTTATGGGCAGGCTCCAAAGCGCCCAGAGCTGAGCGGGAACAAATCTGTTCCCTCAGGCAGCTTTGAATCAAACTCAAGTGGCCAAGTCAACTTCAAAAACAGGTCAGGGGCTCCTAAGGTGCTTAGGATTTTTTTTTTTACAATGCTGTAAAGTGTGGAGTGCTTGTTCTCAGCTGAGGGATGAGCTCAGGGCTCATGGATTCCCACAGCTCAGATTGAAGCCTTGAGCACGAGATGGCCAGATCTGCCTCCCTGCCCTGCTGTGGACTTCTCATCACCCACACTCCTGCCCACGCAGTCCCTGCGGCGATGGTCAGACACTGCAGCAGTGGGAGCCAGGGAAGTGCTGAAGACAAAGAGCTTGTTACAAACAAAAATCTTGTGTGATTTGACTTCAGGCTATATTCTACATCAGGTTTGATGCAAAGGTGACTTTGTAGGTGAACTTCTCAACTGTTGCTGTAGCTTTTTCACACGATGTGAAATATATATATGCCAAAGAAGGTGTAATTACTTTCATACATAATTTAACTTCTAATGAGACTCTTAACCGTGGTGCAAGAGTGCAGAGATGGTTATAAAAGTCACAAGAAACTATTTTCTAGACTTACTAGGCACTGTACTGAAGAAATACAATATCAACTGTTTACTCAGAAAAGGAAGTCTTTTTTATACTAGGAGCTACCCTGCTTTCCTGTAGAGGGTGAGCTTTGCAGGGCCTGTTGCTCTGAAGCAGGTCTGTGAGGAAGGAAGTGAGACTGGGCAGGTCTGTCAGGAGGGAGGACCCGGGGCTGGGGAGGGCTCCTGCCAGCCCCCGGTGCCCGAGGCACGGCTGAGCTCGGGCAGGGAAGGATGTCGCTGCAAACCTTTCGCCGTAGCATCTCAGCTTTGCAAGTGGTTCCCCACCAAGTTTCGTGTGAATGGGATGGCACCAGTTGTGTCTGTACCTACTGACAAGATGCAGATTCAAATAAATGATCTCGCTGCACAGGGGGGCACAGACAGGCCAGGCGCTGGCACACGCTGCATCTCTCCGGGCTGCAGAAGCACGACTAGAAGCAGACATACGGCTGCAGCGCTGCTTACAGCCAGGGCAAGTCATTGCTGGTGGACGTGTGGGAATGGGGAATAAAGGGAGAACCAGCTCGGAAAAGCTGAACGGATTGCCCAGTTGATGTCTGTGTTTGTTGTGAGGTCAACTTCATCTCCACGGAAGAGGCTGCTCTACTCTTTTTTCACATGTAATGTCTCCCTACATTCCTCCAGCCACTCTGGGAAGGACGCTGGGCTCACCGGGGCAATGAGAAGCACCCGTGAAGGGGGGTGCAGTCTCACACCAGTCATTGAAACCACAGGAAATCACAAGTAGAAAACACAATGAGCTGTTTTTGCTATGGAAACACTGGTGCTTCACACATCCCTTCTGAGCAGAGCACAACAGCTAAAGTGAAGCCCAACGAACTAACGCTCCCAGCACAGATACCGACAGTGAGGGAAGCACGCCCACGGCTACTTCCATCTGCCGTATTCCTAGAACTGCACATAGAAGGGTGTGTGAGGAACCAAGTACAGCAGGTTCAGGGTGGTTCATTTCCTCAGTGATGAGCTCAAAGGGAAGGACTAGAGTTTTACGTTTGCAAATTTTGGTTATGTGCTCAGCTGGTGCCTGCATGTGAAACTGAGGCTGAGCATCTTCCCAACGAGGAGGAAGAGTGAGGGAGTTTTAAACACAGTGGGCTGGTCCTAAAGCTGCAGAAGGTTTTCCAGATCAGGTAGATTAATGTGTTTTCAGAAAGCTCATTTTAGGTCAGTGATTGAAAATAATTAGACAGTTAAGTAATTACATTTTATTAAAATTTTCTGATGCGCAGGCTGCAACGAAGTGCTGTATCTAGGGGTTCTGACTGCTTAAACTGGCTGATTGATGAAGTTGCTGTGAACATTTTGTTAATATTTTTATGCAGTCACGTCTGATTGGTTCTGATCTGTCCTGCTCTGCAAAACTTGTTTGGTTTTGCTTGGGCTCAGAGGAACAGAGGATTCTTATTTACGCCAACTTTAACTGTGCCATGAGTATGTACTGTAAATATGGGATAGGTGAGTCATCGACTCTCTTTTCACCCGCACACACACGGACACACCGAACGAACACCACCTAGAGTTACACGAGCATTTGTCACACACAGCTGGAAACGGATCCGTAACAGCAGCTCACGCAACGATCACAGAGTGTGTCCTCTGGCTTGGCAAAGCAGCCTGTCGAGGTGCGTTTGATGTTGGAATCACAGAACAGCTCAGGTAGGCAGCAGCCCCGGGCTCAGCGCAGGGCCAGCGACCGCAGCTTGCCCAGCACCATCTCCAAAGATGGAGACTCCACAACCTCTCTGGGCCAACTGCTGCAGTATCTCACCACCCTTACAGCAAAAAAACTTCTGATGCTTAAACAAGACTTCTTGTATTTCAGTTTGTGCCCATTGCCTCTTCACTACTGTCACTAGGTACCACTGTGAAGTCCCAGCTCTGTCTCCTCTGCTCCCACCCACAGGTATCTACACCCACTGAGCCATCTCTTCTGCAGGCTGAGCAATCCCAGCTCTCAACCTCTCCTCCCACAACAGATTCTCCAGGATGAATCTCAGGTTCTCCCCATGACTCTAATTTCAAGATATATTTTTCCTCGCAGGACTCATCCCTTCTCTCCCACAAGGCTTACACTCCCGCAATGCAGCAGCGCAGAGTTGCACCACTTCTCTTTCTTCAAAGTTTACAGTCACCGACTGGGGACACTGCCCTTGCATTTCTTGGCAGGGACAGTGGCAGGCTCTGAATTTCAATCCAGTTATACTCATTGCATCCTTGTATGGAAGGCAAATTAGGCTGCTTCATTAATAGATTTTTTTTTTTTTTGTATTCTTCAGCTCCTTTTAGTTCAAAAATACCTTCTTCTGATTTCGTTTTCATGCTGTACTGCAGCAAGGTAGATTCTGGCTGGCAGATGGCCCAGAGAACACTTGTTTCATCTCCTGTTTAATCTAGGGTTTGTTATAAAACTTTTCTCAGCAGCCACAGTTCAATAACATACAAAGTTCATTGTGTTGTTCAGTAATAATTTGGGGATTTGAGGCTGGGCTGAGGTGAGGGCTGGGGGGCACAGCTCTGCACGGGCATCACTCAGCATTGCTCAGGCTGTCAAGGTTAAGAAAAAAAAATATGTTGAAAATACGCATCTAGATCCCAACAGCTTTTTAGTTCCCCAGCAGGGAGTAGGGGAGCTGTTTGGAAGATAAAGCTGGGTTTCGATGAAAAAGTTCACATCTGGTGAAGGCTTCCTCTCGAGATGGAGGTTTAAGGTGAAATTTCTAACCACAGAAGGGAAGAGGAGACCAGACTCCTAAAAACCGGCCCTGGAGTGCCAGGAGCTCTGCAGGGGGAGATGTAGCCTGGAACAGGAGCTGGAGCTTTCATTGCCCACAGTCTACCGTACCTGTAGCCTGGAGTCCAGGCATGCCTCCCCTCTGCTCCAGGAGATTCATCCACAAGTAAAACAGCTAGAGAAAGGAGAGATTAAAATGAAATTCCTCTTCCCTCTATAGACAGCAGATGGTGGATAGTGTGCTAGCTCAGGCAGTGGGATGTCTCAATCAGAACTGCATGATACAGAGCAATTTTCTTATTTACATCAAAGTGAATGTCTCGTTTCATTGGGTTTTGTTGTTGTTGTTAGCAAGAGGTGAAATGTGGACTTTTGAAATCTTATATAAATTTGCAGGGCAGCAAAACCCTTTCCTACTCTGCTCTAGAAGTGACAGCGGTTCATTTCCTACAAAAGAAGCTCATGGGAACATAAAACACTCCTAAGACAGATAATGCTGAGCCTCTTTGTGAGTGGAAGAAGAATTTTATTCTTGCTGGTTGAAAAACAAGGCAGTTTCGAGTGAACAACCTGTGCGTGACAGTTGGGCTGAGGAGATAGTTTTACCAGCTCAAAGGGTTCAAAAGCAGCTATGCTGGTGCAATCCCTTAGTGTGAGGGCACCTATAGAAACCTTGCCCATCTTCTGTACCCTAGGAGCTTGCAGCAGACAGGGGATGCATCCCACTAAACACCGCATTGATTCAGCAATTTTGATAAAACCAGAATTAATCAAATTTTAATTATTTTTGTATAAGGCAGGAGAGACATTTATACAAGTGGGAGTAAACACAGAGAAATGCCTCCCAGAAGGGAGCGTAATACTGGTCAGGTTGTCCCACCTGTACAAACTGCTTGACTTCACTTAAATGAACGCCCCCCTTTTAAGAATTTCTAGAAGCCTAAAGTTGATTTTCTTCTGTTGGATTGCACAATTCCCCAGGACTTTGTGATACGCCATACTGACAGAGTGTAAGAATATGTTGCACCATATTGAGTAACAGGATATGTTGAAAATAGTTATTTAGGTGATGAAGATCTCCTGCAAAATGGAAATGGTAATATGTAGCTAATGGAATAATCTTCCCTAAGAAAGGAAATAAATCCTTTAATTCATTCCCCTTGTATAGCAAGACTCTGGGAAGATTTCCTGAAGCTTTAACTTTCCTTACATGCCTGGAAAACCCACCAACAGAATGCCTGTCTCATCTCATAAGGGAAGCAGAGAGCGTGGGCACAGCAGGGTGTTGCATTTAGTGGCTCTTTTAGGACTAACAGGAAAGAATTCTAAGTTTTCTAAGACAGGGAGGAGAAAGACACATTTTTTTTTTTAAATGAATTAATACACCATGATAGCAGATCTGGTTCCAGTGGCTCTATATGACTTTCTGAACCATCCTCTCTGTCCTGAGCAAGTCAGGATTGTTTCATGGTGCTCTGCTCACAGCAGTCTGGGACCGAGCCCACAGTATTGGCAGGAGGAGAGGAGCTCTCTTACAAAAGAGAAGAGACCTGGAAGTGAATGAACTCAAGAGGAATAGAAACAAAAATGAACTCTGACCATTATTTTGTATAAAACAGAAGTATCCTCTACTTTTAAGATTCTATTTCTCCTTATTTTACTTCCAGTTTCTATTGCATAGCTAATATTATTGAATAAGAGACTGCAGCAACCTCTGATTTCACCACTGACGCATGTATCTATCGGGCTGCGGGAGGCACCACGGCAAAACAGAACTGTGCCTCGTGAAAGGCAGCTGCAAACGCTCACATCAGGCCTCTCTGTGGGCTCCCAGGAATAAGCTGCCTTACTTTATGGATTTGGCTGATGTCTAAAGTCACCACATGGAGAAAATACAAAGGGACACCGCCACGTCAAGCCTGTGCCACACGGCCACATCAAGCCCCAATACACAACAGTGAGGGATTTGGCTTCCTCCTGTCCCATTCCTCACTATCCCTGCCACAAAGGTGTTCCAGAAATTTGCTATCTCTGAATTTCCCGAGGGGACTCCTAGCTTTTTGTCACACTTTTGGTTGTGATGCACACCTGGCTGCTGGCCTCTTTCTCCTTTTCCTGGCACAGGAGCACCAGGGTCTGACCTGCTGCACAGTAGGAGCACACCACGTCCTGAGGGAGGTCAGAAACATCCTGAAGGATGGCCAAGGCTGCAGTCAGTGAAGACTAGTGGAAATGGGACAATAAAAGCATGATTTCCACCTGGTAGAATATGTGAAATTCAAGAGAAGGTGCATTGTTTCCTCTGGCTGCTTTACAATACAAGACACTTGGAATACAACAACAAATGACGGCATCTCAAAATTAAGAGATGCTCTTCTCCTACTCAGCACGAAGATGGTGTTCCTCTGAAAAAGGGGAGCACGAGATTAGCACAATGTCCTGACTTTGCTCGTGCCCCTTGTGGAAGCTTCCTGAACGGAGACATTACAAGACGCAGGCAGCTGGAAGTAGGCGATACCATCGCACGTCTGCGAGGCCCTGTTTCTGTCTTCCAAAAGGCAAAGCTCCTTCCATGGAGTGTTTCAAAGAAGCTGAAAGCTCAAAGATCACTGTCACATTCTCCCATCCTGTGGTTAAAGTGTGGAGGACCGATTCTGTGAGTAATCACGTTACAAGATGTAAACACTGCTACACAAAGAAAAACAGAACACTTGCACTCTTTACAAAGAGACTGAAAGTTAAGCTACAGCTTTTCTTCCCTAGGAAACGTTGCACATTCTCAGAATATTACTAAATGAAGGAAAGCTAAAACGGAGGTAATAAGCACAAGCAGAGTCCTTTCATTAGACTGGAGTTGGGACTTTCCAAGTCTGATCCCTGTGTGCCATTAGTCTGCCAGCCAACAAACCACCTGCAGAAGTTCAGAAGCTTTTGTGCAGCCATCACTTGGTAGCTATGCAAGAGTGCTGTGATTAAAATGGGAAGAGAGACAAACAACACACTGTGACTATAAGAATGCCTAAAACATATAACACATGAGCAGTGCAGGATGTCAATGAGGAGGGCGAGGGCTCAGGAAGCCAAGGAGCAAAATCCTCTCATCAGCAGAACTCTGAAACTACCATTTCCTTCTGAGGGAAACCCCACAATGTCACAGGCAGCAAAAGACTGCTGGGAACCTACTGGTTTGCTTAATGTCACCAATGTTGCAATGCTACTACTAAGTTTGTGAAATCTCAATTTCAATTTATTTCTGAATAGCCTAGCTGCTTCAGAGTTGAAGTTTGATGAGAGCCTGCTTTCATTTTAAGTTCTCTAGCCTACCTGGTTACAGGAGGAAGCACGAGACAACAATCCAGCAGCTCAGCAATTGGAATGCTACAAATGCACTGGTTTGTTCCTTCTGATTTTTGAAGGCCCATGCAACCACGACGACTTGATCAATTCATGTTGCTTGCTGAATAGGGCATGCACACAAGCCTGGATGTTTTAGCTGCAGTTCAGTCCATTGTAATAGCTGTTTACCAGAACTATGCTCCGGTAACCAGTGAAGCATTCGCGTCTTTCCTACTTGATACCACTGCAATAGCACCCTTGTTACTACAAAACATAGGCGCTTGCTCTTCAAAAAGCCTTGCAGTACCCTCTGAGCAAGAGAAGAGATTTGCTGTCAGGCTGCTTCTCAGCTAATTAAAGACACAAGACTTAGCACCAGGTTACTCAGCTTTGTGCCACCAGGAGGTAAGAACAAACTATGTCACCCCCCAGCTGTCTTCATACTGAACTTTCTTCCCTCTGGGCAGGGAACAGACACCATCAGGCTTCCTGCTTGCAGCCTTTCATTACCAAACCGAAATCCTCAGAGCCTCTTCCTCCTGGCTGCAGACACCAGCTCAGTGCCAGTCGGGGATAATCTCTCCCACAATGAACTCCTGATGTTTATCTGCCTGATGGCCCATGGAGAAACTTCTACCTGGCAGAAAGGCGCAGTCCCAAGGAACCTCTCTCTTTAGCAAAGTGCCAATGTGAGGGAGCAGCGTTGTTCAGCACAGAGTT
This sequence comes from Pterocles gutturalis, assembly GCF_000699245.1. Classification (NCBI taxonomy): domain Eukaryota; kingdom Metazoa; phylum Chordata; class Aves; order Pterocliformes; family Pteroclidae; genus Pterocles; species Pterocles gutturalis. The sequence goes on along the minus strand of NW_010097943.1, from coordinate 31,658 downwards.
AAGAAAACACCTAAAGAAGAAAGCATATCACAGTGTGCTTACTGTCAACACCTCTGCTTGTAGTCCTCCACGCCTCCTTTCCAGCGTTCTAGGAAAAGCTATTCTGGTTAAACTACAGCACAAGATCTGTGGGTTTCAGTCATATACTCCCTTTCACATTTCCCTCATCTCTGGAGGGAACAGTGTTGCTCATTGCACTGGAAGGAAGGAAATTCTGTAAATGGGAAGAGGAGAGGAGATGCTGCCTCTCCATTAGCTGTGGTTCTCCCCAGAAGACAAACCGCAGGCTCTAGGGTAGAGACCAACGTGCATGTGAAGTATATTGATGGAAGAATCTCACAATATGAATCTGTCTGCAACACTGTAGCCCTTTGTCAAGCACTGTCTTACCAGCTGTTATAGGTCTGTTGAACAACACAGATTAACTAATTCTTTTTATTAAAATAACAATGAGTAAATCCTCTTTCACAGCCGCACGCGCTTTGACTACCTGGAATCACGATCTCGGCAGTGTGACAAAGTACTGGTGGTGATTCAAATCACCCTCCTCCAAGCAACTACCTAGATTTTGTTATAAACTAATTATGTTTTACACATTTAATGAACACATTTATTATTTAAAGAATTTTTTCAAATTTCATAAAAAAGTAAAATAGTTCCTTGAACTATTCATAAGTTCTTAAAATCATTACAAAGTCTGAGCTGAGAGGTGCCCAAGCACTGTCCGAGTAGTGCAACTTTAACAGCCTTTACAAAACCATCCAATGCAAATGCTAATTACAGAACAAAATGTTAAATGGAAAATAGAATAAAGGCAAGACAGCTTATCAAGGCTAGACAGTTCTTTAGCGTGATACAATCTTGCTGTCTTGATTGTCTTGACAAAGAAAATGTCTGTTATGGTGCTACACAGGAAATCCTTAAGAAACTAGAAAAGAAAAACAAAACAGGACTCTGACCAAACACAGCAGAAGAACTGTAAAGACCCCGTTCTGGCGGGGGACACTGTTGGCTTGTGCCAAAATGGAAATGCCTCAGCTAGGAAGAAATCTCCAGAGCGGGTCCCAGGATTGATTCTATTCAATACATTAGTTGCAGATACTGGCATAAGACATTGAGAATGGTCTGGAAATAGCTGTTGGTGAAACAAATAGGTAGAATGAAATATCGTACAGGAGGTATCTGATACCCTCGAGCCCGGGGGTAACAGAAAGCAGCTAAAAGCAATGTTTCAGAGTGCAAAATGAGAGTAAGAGACCAGTAGCAAAAAGGTCCAATATACTCTGGGACCTCGCTAAGGAAAATTGCAGGAGAGGAGAAAATCGCAGGTATATTGATAGATTATACATCAATTAGTTCCCACTTGTATTTGCCTTCTTCCACTGCCAAATCATACAATCCTCTGATGTATCAGAAGTGATTCCTAGAGAGCAGTCATTAGGGTTCCAACAAAGTGCCAGTTAGACTTTGTTGGAGTAGTAGAGCATCATCCTTGTCCAGCAGGGATTTACTGAGCCTTGAACAGGAACTATAAGAACACACAGGAATCAATGGAATGAAAAATCAGTATCCCAGGAAGGGCAAAGGAGCTTTGTTTGAATTCAAGAAAAGTTGAGAGAGGATGCAGTTGTACAATGCGTTAAAGGAGAAAAAGAGCTGTTGAAATGAAAGGGAAACGTTTGTGTAAGCAAACTTAGGCCTAAATGATTTATGGCTACATTGTGGTTGCAAGATGACTGTCCTTAGCAGCTTAAACTTGTCTAAATCTGGGCTGTCACCTGGCTGCATTTCCCCTCCCTCCTTGCTCTAGCCTGTGACATGCTAGTGGCACATGCTGCCTACACTGCAGGCTGAGGCAGCCCTGGGTTAGATTTCAGATGCTGTGGTTTCTGAAACACAGCTTCCACATTCTTCAGGAACACGTAGCGAGGACAATAAAGCAAATTTTGAGATGGATCCCCCCAAAACAAAGAAAGATTAAATGTGAGTTGGTTGTGAAGCATCTGACCAGAGTGGTTTCTGCCAGGCAGAGGGAGCAATTTATGAGAGTTTTTTTTACAGCAGCTACGCCTTCTGTCATTGAGACGTCCTCAAAAAAAAAAAAAGGGGGGGGAGAGGGGGAAGTGACAGTCCATCTCCAGGGGATTATCAAGAACCTTTCCTACTTTCTTCTATGAATAGCAAAAACTGCTTCTTTTCATTTTTTTTCACAGCAGGATCCCTCCCCGGGACTGTGTATAACTCACCCTTGGAAGCATCAGGAAAACTTATGTTTTGGTTTTGAGATCCTGTTTCTTAAGGGGTGATCATAAGCATCAGATCAGCATATGTAATCCTGTCATCTCCTTGTGGTTCCAACAGGGATAATAGTGGATCCACTGCACTCTCTTCATCTTCTTTTATCTCCATTATTATCCTGCCTGGCTCTATCGTGCAGACACTGCTGGCAGAGGCATTTGTCTGTGTCTCTTGCGAGCCATTAGCCTGCTGTCTTTCTTTTCTCCCCACTGTTCACGGTAAGAGAGTCCAAGGAAGAAGGAATTACTGCCATCAAGAAACGGTAACACTGAAAATGTTGCTACAACCTGGACGTTTACAAAAATTCTCTGCAGAAATTTATCCTTGCTCTTGAAGAAGAAAAAAAACCAACCAACCAACGAAAACACAAACCCGAACAAATGCTCCCAGGTTTGCAAACGTCCACAGAAGCCCTGGGGTCAGGGTGAGCAGCACGGAGGCTGCCCCGAACCACCACCACCACCATTCATCCCCAGAGCTCGCCCCATTCCCCTCCGGTCCCAGCAATAAGAAAGCAAAGCCGCAAGCCCAAGTGTCCAACAGTTGCTTGCCAGAGGATCCTTCCCGAGTCCCAAAACTTAACAGCTGTCTGTCTTCTTCACAGTCATGGTGGAAAGCAATATAGACATTTATTAAATGATAACTGCTTTGGGGACAGTGGATGGATGTATAAACTGTATTTGGTTCATATATAAGTACTTGTATTGCACATAAACTGCTTGAGGGAGGAAAATATTAATTCTCTTTATGGTTACACAGTCTGTGATTTGTCCATAATGCTATAACATAAAGCCCAGACAACACTACATTTTCAATAACATTATCACTATGTCCTGGCTACCTGAGGCTCTCAAAGTCACAATGGCTTGTCCCAATCCCATTGTGAGTCAGTGGGACTATTCTCTCCCTAGTGCCACACTTGGAGCACGTTGCAGCTTTATTCCCTTCCCTTGCTGGGCTCCCAGCATTTCTCAGTAGCAGCGGCTCCTTTGTGACTCTGATTTACCATGGCTGCAGTGTGACCTGGAAGTTGGTAAAAAGATTAAAGATGTGCAAGACTGGTTTTTCTTCTCATTACTCAGATGTTTGTCTGAGTTGCATGGGGGTATGTTGTGATGGATCATGTGCACAGGGATAAGGCTGACACGTGGATTTGTGCAATGGGGAGGGCACCACAGTCCCAGACCCCAGCAGAGGAACATGGCCCTGAGCTGCCGGGAGTGCAGAGCCCTGGCAGGAGATGAGAGCCCTGGCTTTGGGGCAGTGAATTCCACCTGGCTGCACGACCTCACCGGTCTAGTGCGGCTGGCTGGAAATCACAGAGCGCCCTGGCTGGCTCCATGTGCCACGTGGGGTCGTGAAGCAGGACAGGCTGCAAAAATACCCAAAGGCACAAGCACATCCCACGCATTGCACAGGAGATGTGGTGGTGAATGCAGAAGCAAGGGAAGCAGCACTCACTCACAAGCGTCTCAGAAGCACAGTTTCCTGCAGATCCAATGTCCACATTCACAACTGCTCTACATGCTTATGTTCTACTTTTTTTTTTTTTAAACCTTGTCATGTTGAAATTACACCAGCGAGAACAATTTAAAAAATGAGAAGATTTATTACGGTATTCCCAAAGGGAAACCTAACAGCCCACCAGAACCAAGTGTTGTCTAACAGCAGACTGTCTGCCTGTGCTCTGAGTGCTCCCATTAAAACACGCACCACCAGCTGGGGGGCACAGCCACTACCCCCATATCGATATTCATACGAGCACAAGATTCCTTTACTTCTCTGCTCAAATATAGACTGTCTTACTGACAGTCCTGCAACAATGACTGCCCTCTGGCCATTCTTTTTAGAAAACGTATGGGAAGAGGAGCTGTTATCTTTAAGAGCTACTACACCTCTCTGCTCTGCAAAGATCCCTCGCTCAATGCTAATGTGACTTCCCCAAAAAGACAGCTAGCCCTGCTTTCCACACGGCAAAATTTGCAACCCACTTCACTTTTTCAGTATTAAAAAACAAACCTGATTTAATAAAAACTTTTACAGATTTTTACTTTGGAGAAACCTCACCCATACCTGTGCCCTTAGCCCTGCCCTGGCTGCCATTGCAATAGGCAAATCTAAAGGTCCATCTGGATTTTCCAGAAAGATAATTTGCTCCATATGACTGACAGTAGGTGCCTGGTAAACCTGCAAACTGTGTGCACAGATCAGCTCAACAGTTTATCTTTCTGTCTTCAGTGCAAGGAGTTCACCTTCCACACTGGCTATGAGGTGCTTGTACAGCGGCTGCTGGATGGGAGAAAGATGTGCAAAGATGTGGAGGATTTGCTCAAGCAAAGGTAAGAAAATTAGAGGGGAAAAAAGTGCGAAGAGCCTCCATTTTCTCTCTGCAAAGGAATAGTAGGCTGCTCCCGAATTTGGGAGTGATACTAGTTTATATAGAAAAGCCTGAGTGATTTGAATCCTAGCCTTTTGATATGATGTGTGAAGGTAGATAACAAATACAAATTTCAAAGATTTGAGGAAAGCAGAGAAGATTGAAAGAATTAGAAATCCAGAGCTCCATTGAGACCCAGGTCGTTATGTGTCCAGAATAACACTGTGGCACATACATCCACAAGCAACATTACTGAGTTTCCCCTTTTACAGGGAGCAAATGACTTGCACATTTTCTTTCTCTTTCAACAAGTTGTTAGCACAGGTACTGTTTCAGTTTCCTGCAACTACCAAAACCAGGCCATGTTTCAAATACAGACAAAACTACATGAGGTGCTACCAAAAGCCCTTGCCAGACACCCAAGACAACACACATGGTTTGCCAACCTTCCTGGACTTTGAATAGCAATACTGTGGTTCATGTCTCTCACCAACAGCTATGGACAGCTGACAGTTTTGTGGGCGAGAAAATATATATTATACAGCTGCTCTGACTCCTTTGCCATTCTTTTTTGTACTTCTGACCTAGAAAAAAATATCTGAAATTTGTTTCTGTTTTTAAGTGGCTGGGTTTCAACAGGTTCAACATGTAGCAGGAGGCACATACACGCTCATGCATGACCGCTGAGAAAGACCACACAACATGGTTTACCTATTCAGCAGAAAAGAGTTCATCTCATCTCATCTCTCTAGAGCCATTCTTAGAACCATCTCCTTATGAATACTGCTCTGCCTTCCTCAGTAGCAGCCTGCTTTTTCTTCCCATGCTCTCCCCACTTAGTTTTCTGGTTCAGTGCTGGTTTTCTGAAGGCTGCTTTCCAAGCACAGGGACTTTGGTGGGGGTGTGAGCTGTCTGTTCACTCTTTCACAGAGGGGAGAGAGTCTCCCATCAAAATCTGAAGCTATTTGAATTGCTTTTCTTGACCAGCAGTGGAAGCACATTTTATTGACACATGTCACAGAGTCCTCAAGTCATATCTGTCTGATGGTAGCTTAGCTTTCGCTGTTTAAAATAGCTCCTTTGTGACTCATAACTCACAGCGACCAGAATGACACTGCAGGCTTCAGGCAGGCTCTGCGCTGCAGCATGCATCTGATGTTAGACACACTTGTGCTCCTTTCCAACACGTGTTAGAGAGGTTTCTGCAAGGTGCAGAATAACGTTCTTCCTGGTTTGCAGTGCAGGCACAAAGGACTTTCCACAAAGAAGAAAAAAGACACATACAGTCATTTTGCAGATCTGAAAGTTACAAGAACAACTGTTTCCATGAACTTTTGCACACCCTCTAAACATTCCAGCGAGCGTGCGTACGTGCATGTGCTTGTGCGTACCTGTACACCGGGGGAGGCGGAAGAGGAGAAAAGAGAGCAGGCACTGAGCTGCAGAAAGAAGGTATCATTTCCAGTTTATTTCTGGAAGATGTTTGTTTCAGCTTGTCCTTATGTCATTCATGGGAGTGACCTAGGAGGAGATCAAAGCATGGGATGAATCTGTGTTCCGAGAGGCTGCCTGTACCATGGGCTTCACGCCAGAAATCCAGCAAGGCTACACCAACACTTGATCAGTTTTGCACCCAGGCCTGTTACTTTTGCTCACAAACACCCCTGCCTGGTCCAGAGGAGGGCCTAAGAGTTTGGGGCTTGAGAGAGCAGTTGTATTCCACAGCAAAGCCACAGGTTTAAACCACAAAAGGTGTTCCAGCTCTCAGTGGCTGCAGGAGACCCGCAAGCTGAGTGCAAGAACACCGGAAAGTGGGAAAGGCAGCACCGAGATGTGAAAAGCAAAGTCTCTGACACAAAAACATTTCTTGTTATTAAAACTCGAAGAAAAATAACCTATTTTGCTTCTGCAGCAGAATGTGTCTCTGGAGTATATTTCCATTTTGATGAAATTCCATTCATCTCACATGAAAATGAAGTGGTACCTCTGGGTGGCCTGTCACCATATTCTGCATCCCATTCTTCTAGGAGGAATCCCAAAGCAGTGATGTCTGAACACCCCACCAAAATGCAGCAATTTCTCGTGCAGGATGACAACAATGAACTAGTTGCACGTGTAGCATTAGACACCCAGGAGCCACGGAGAGTGGCCAGGAGCAGCCACCGCTCCTGGCTGCGGCAGCTGTGTGCTGCTATTGCACCAGCCTGACGCATCTCCCCGGACTGGGGGGAAAGCCCCCAGGCCCAGCCTGCCTCAGGTCACAGAAGATAGTTACAAACCAGTGAAACAGCACCAGAGCCACCAGTATAGCTGGCTACACCGCAATGTGCTCACAGCTGTCAGACGCAGAGGAACAATCAAAAGGGTGGTCAGATATTCCCAGGGTCCCACCCCAACAGCCACCGTGTTGCAAAACTGAAGGACCAGCCCTGAGAAACCTGCCTGAATTCAGCAAACAGCAATAATAAAGCACACCGTGGCCGAGTAGGAAGATGGACATAAGAGCAAACCAGCAGGGCTGCATGGCCTCGCACCCACATCAAAATTCCCTTTTTGAACAAAGAATATGGTTCTCTAAGGTGCCAAGTCTCAAGCTCAGACCTGTTTGAAATGCTTTGAAACCCCTTCTGAGAACTGGACTTATTCCAAACAAAATTTCCCCTAAACCTAGCACTAGGCTACCTGTTCATTATTTATTATTGACCGTTCAATAGTTTTTAGCAGCTGCTCAAAGGCTGAAAACTCAGTTCCACCGTGGTCTTGCACTCAGGAGAAAGGAAATAACACCTTTGGTACAAAGACTTTTTTTTTTTAATCAGAGAATAGAAATTTCTTCCAGAGCTGGGGGAAGGGAAAACAGCAAATAAATCATTGTATTTCTTTATTAACCATAGAAACAGAACTATTTCACTGAGTCACTAGTTGCAGTTCCCTATTAGGTGAGGTCCCCTCCATACCCCTGCCGCAGCCTCACCCTACAGCCGGCAAGGCTCCTTCCCCTCTGCCTCCACTGAGGCTGCTCAAGCAGCAGCTCAAGTTTCTAATGGTTTGACATTTTCCTGCGACTCTGGGCTCCCATTTATTCAGAACATCTCTTTAAATGAAAATTTAACGTGAAATACTTTGGATCCTACTCTCCACTCCCCTCCCAGCCTTGATTTTCATGGGTCAAGTCAGACATCATCGTTTAGGTTTCTATTGCAAAAGAGGCTTTTTGTTCTCCTGAGCATCCTCACCACACCGCTGTACACCTCTTCTTCTAATTGAATTCAAATTTTTGGGGACAGAATTCTACCTAGCACTCCATGGTCTAATCAAAGCCATGGAAGGGGGCATTAATTTTCTCTCCTTTATCCTAGAAATAGCTCACACTAAATCTTTTAGAGGTAACTAACAGCACTAGAACCGAGGAGAGAGAGTAATTAAGGAAATTGTGTTTCTCATGTTTCGTACCTCAGATGCAATGACAAGATCTGTGTAAGCGTGATCCTGGTACCACTAAGAGAAATTGAATAAGTTTTTATTTTAACAGAGCACAAGCAGAAGAGAGATATGGGAAAGAGCTGATTCAAATCGCCCGAAAAGCAGGAGGACAAACAGAAATCAAGTAAGGAATTATTTTATTATTAGTGTAAACAAAAGCATTTTGGAAGCAATATCAGATTCCTGTGTTTTGCCTCAGAATAGGGTCAGAAGCTGCTCCCTTCAGTGCATTCCACAGCACTTCACAATATACAGGAAAAATGAGGAAACGCCGCAGTCCTTCAAAACAAGATTCACAAAATCTTGATTTGGAATTGCCAGTAGATCTTTACTGAGAATTTTTTTAATTTCAGGATTTCTAACCATGTTTGCTTCCGAAAGCAAACTAAGTGATAGGAAAAAAGGGAAAGGAAAAGGTTGTGAAAGGTTTAGGATGGTGGCTTAGCAATTCTGGGAAGCTCATGGACACAGAGACTGTGACAGAACAAACGCAAAGTGCAAAGGCACCAAAAATTATCTTCCACAGCAGGAAAAAGGCTTAGTTTAGGAATACAAACTTTAAACCTCTTTGAAGGGACTTAATTTGAAACAAACAAATGGAAGTACTGAAACACACTAAAATGACACGTATTTTTCTCTGTCTCCTCTACTACCATCTCAGATCATGTATAAATTGTGCTGGGAGGCGAAGATATATGTTGGCGTGGAATTTAACTTAATAAACACTGCTGACAAACTGCCGCTGTTACTGATGGTAGCAGCAATAATGAGACATTTTGTCATTATTGTAACACAGAATAATGCAATAATAAGGCAGCAGAGGATGAAGATTTGGGGTCACAGAAGACAGAAGACCTCAATCTAAACACAAACCAGCTCTATTGATCCCTGGGGCCTGCTCCCCTCATCCATCCCATATGTCATCTCTTAATTGCACTTGCCTTTTCACGTTGATTTATCACTCTCAGTGTGAGCATGGTTTCTAGTTTATAATTTACAGGAAAACTTCACCTCAAACCCATGCACCACGGCATGCACGTGCCAGGCAGTCACCCACAGCAATTGCTTTCAATCTGGCGGTGGCACATCCAGGCAGACAGGGAAACGGTGGCGTTATCCCGAGCGCCTGGTGGTGTGGAGAGCACCGAGGCTCACTCCAGAGGATGTGCAAGCTTCTGCTCCCCTCCCCTAGCGACCCATCTGTCCCTCTCCCCCCAGCAATGCAGTAAGGTGTAGTGATGTTCCTTGCAAAAGCTGCAGGAGACAGCTTCTGCCTACCTTGTGTCTCAATTCACAGACCTAATCAGGGAAAAGGAAGGGGAAGAAGAATCATTTTGACACTAAAATAGGAGATTAAGGATGGATGGCTGCTTCCCAAACCAAAGGCTAAGATCGGCGTTCCAGGATGAATGAAAGGCTCCACCCAAATTCCAGACAACGCAGAGCAGGCAGACCAAACATGTTCACAAACAGACAGTTTTGTCTCTCCTTCTGTGACCTGGTGGATAATTCACGGGTCTGACTTTTCCTGAGAGATTATAAGAGCTTGATTTAGAGGCAGAAACAAGTCCCAGAGTTGGGATATAGATCCAAGTTCCCCCGAAGTTTGGACTCAGGCCCAGCTCTACTTTGATCCAACGATTTTATAGCTTGGCACGGAGAGCAGGCTAAGTTTACCAACAAAGCATGCTGCAGAGCTGATTTACTGTGCTTCCACACACTCATGCCTGGTCTGGGTAGCGACCGGCTTTGTGCCAGTATTGTTATCGGAGCAAATGTCTCACTCTATCTGTCCTGAAGCAGAGAGAGGACACTTTGCTTTGTCATTCAGCATCCTCTGGTTGTTCAGGGAGTTACACAGATGGACGGGGAAGGGCATTTGTCCAGAGTAAACACTTGAACATTAGAGAAAACTAGGGTCTATTCAGGCCTGGAGCAACTTATGAAAATGAAATATTTGGTTTTAATGCCTTAAAATTTTTGACATGGTGTGAAGTTTCTGTTTGTTTATATGACATTGATTGCTGACAGCAGTTCTGCTCCCAAGGTCAGCTCTCCAGAGAGACCAGAGGGAGGGAACCTGTGTGCTACCTAGAATAAGAAAAGCTCAAAAGGACTATGCTACAGCTACCCCCGTGCATTACTCCAAGTGCTTCCTCTTTATAGGACTCCCTATGCTCAACTGGGACACCGAATCCCGGTAGCTTTAGAAGTGAACAGGGCTGTTCACATATTTAAGTGCAGCTTTGGGTAGCAGTATTTCTCAAAGTCTAATGAAGGTGATATTCAGGTATTTGAACCTAAAACTTGCGTATAACAGTCACCAGGAAAAAAGGCAGCTTCCAGGTTTTTTTGCGGAACATTTTACAGAACTTCCTCTGCCATGTTATGTATTGCAGAGGAGCAGGAATTACTAATTTTAGATCACTCATTTTCTTGCTAATGCAAAATTATGATCCTCTAGTCTTAAATTCAGTCACCTTTTAAACATCTCAGATACTATAGCTTTCTGTGACTTCTCCTGGGAAATTATGTCACACCCCAGCAGTTCTCAATATCAGGAAGGTACCTGATACCCTTTCAAAAAGTCGATTAAAAGAACATAGAAAATTCATCCACAACAGCCACTCAAAAAATTCCAGTGTCAGAAAATACCCAGAAGTTCTTAAGAGAAACAACTGCAAGGCCAGTTAATTCTGTTTAGCACAACTTCTGAAACTAATGCTTTGGCTGCAAAAACCTCCCATCGCTCCCCCCGGTCCAAGCAATGCTCTGCAGCTGCTGCAGAAAGCAGAGCAGGAGAGAAGCGGCTCAGAGCTGGAGTGAGCAGGGGTCTCAGAGCAAGGGCCTGATGGCAAAGTGTCGGTGGCAGACCCACACCACCAGCCTATGCCACATCTGCCAGTCTGGAAACGGCGCATTGGTACCCGTGATGGGCAGCCCAGCAGGGCCCCACGTGCTTATATCCTCCTAGTACCAGTGTGAATACCTCCTTCCACCTCTAGAAACACAGTCCCTGGCAGGTGCCTGGCTCTTCTGATCTCAAGCCCTTGGAGGTTAAAAAAAGTCAAGGAAAAAAAAAAAAAAAACGTTTCTGTTGCTTCCTGTGCTTGGAGAGAAGAAGGTCAGCTCAAAGGAGAGATTAGTCTGCTCGGGTTGTTATTTCAGCAGTGTCAGGCCCAGCACAAAACAAGATGAAGAGAATAAGCATGATAAGTAAATAGAAGGAATGGGGAGAAGCCTGGAGGAGCCTACGGCACACTGTAGCAGGCAGTGGCCAGCACTGTAGAAAACTGTTGTCTCCCAAGCCTCCCCTGTAATTTAAAAGTTTTCAGTTTTGAATCAAACAAAAGAACAATTTCAACATCTTTTCAGGCTCTTCCCTTCTCCTCCAAACTTTTTCTTCAGCTGGAGCACATTGCTGAACTCAGCTAAATGTATAAATAGCTTGAACTGCCCATTTTTATTTACTGGAAGACCCAGATGAAGAGATATGCTGCTGACTCAAAAGAAAGATGGAAGGGAAGGCTCCGTGACATGTAACAGCAACTCTGGGACAACTCTCCTTTGCTTTGAAAAAAATCTAGGTGACAGAAGCCATCAGGTTTCCATCCCACTGCTGCCCAGTGCTCGTTCCCTCAGCATCGTTACAGCTCCTCTGACGGAGAACTGACCCCTCAGGGCCCGGCACTGCTCCTGCTTGGCACAGACAACTGCAGAAAGGACTGTTTCTTCTAGTGGAGATGCTCTAGGACACTCCACTGCCGAGTGTCAGCAGCAATACAACATCCTGACCTGAAAAAAGAGGAGAATGTTGTGTCTCCACCTGCAGACTCCTTAGCACCAGAAATGTGGGAAATCCCTTTGAGCTGAGAGCCGGCAGGGGAGAGGCTTTCAGCACTGCTGCTGAGCAGGACAGTGCGACTGACTTCAGCGACATCCTCGCTGTTCTTCAAATTTGTGCTGGAAATGGCCACGGCCAGCCTACGGCTGTCGAAAAATTTCTAACAAAACTAAAATCAGAGAGGTAGGCATGCCACAATGAGGGAGACATGCCACAACAACTTTTTATTTTATATTTTATCTTTTAAAAAAAAGTAAAGGCAGGGTTTCTAAAAGAAGCTGGTGCTGGTTGCCATGGGCATAGCAAACAAACAGCGCGGCTTTCAAATACTCAAAGAAATAAAAGTTCCCTGTCAGTGCTGCCTAACAGCCAAAGGACACAATCATTCAATAGTCCAGCCTGATTCAAGCAAATTTTGGCATTCTGGCTGCTTGCCCTTGCCTTGAGCACTGCAGCTGGTAGAAACTACTTCCCATAGGGAAGGGAGAGATCCTCTTTCCAACACACGACACCGACCTAACCCAGCAGTTGCTATAGGCCTTGGAAAGTTCATTCTGATGTACAAAAGGACGCACACACTTGAAGTGTGAGACTGCAAGAAGGATCACACTAGCTCAGATAAAAATCCCTTCAGGCTCAAATTCTGTCCCAAAACTAGATCCCAAGGGAAAAGTAGAAGAACAGGGCAAGCATATGAGGATATTTCTCCTAAATAATCTTCTAGCTGTAGCAATTGGTAGTTCAGGGGCTGCCACACCAGCAGCAGTTTTGTATGTAATAGCCCCCAATAGAGTTTTCTTGGGTCTTTTTCTTATTTGAAACCCTGAAACGTTTTAGTATCCTCTGAGTCTTAAGGTATAGCAATGTACCTCCCTGCTAAGTGCAGAAGTGCCTTTTTCATTGTTGATTTTTAGCCCACCTCACCACAACTGCCACATTAGATCAGACAAACATGACAAAGGCAGATTAGCTTCCTTACAGTGCTCCTCCACGCACGTCTGCACTGGTGAGCTGCAGTCCCACCACCTCTTCTGGATCCTACAAGCACCCCCAGGTCCATAATAACACCAAAATTGTGGAAAGGCTGGCTGCTTCTTTCAAGCTGATCACCTGGATGCACCAGCACAGTTGTGGATGCAGGCTATGCCTGGGAATCCAGGGAGCTGGGGAGTCTTAGTGACAGTACTGGGAGGAGAGCAGGTATTGGAAGGGAGTGAGAGAGAATATCAGTTGCAACTGTACCTCTTGAGTGGGTCAGACCTAGGAGATTGCAGGGCAGTTCTTGAGAAGTGGGCGAGGCATGAGGATCGCAGTAGTCAGGATGGATGCTGCACAGAAATGGAGCTCTGGAGCTCACCTAGCAGAAGTCAGGGCTAAAATGAATTTTTAAAATGTCTTCATTCCTACCTTATACTAATTTAAAAACCCTGTTATCCCACCTTTTTAATGACAAAAAAAATAATACCTGAATCACAATTTCATAGTCTCCAATCATAAAAGAAATTATGAAAAAGATGATTACAAAGCTACAGCCATGTATTCTTGGCAAATGCCAGCTTACACCAATAGCCAGTGGGGAAGAGGGAACTACATGTTATTAAGTTTAAACCTCTGTATAGTTTTGTACTCTCCACATTCTGTGTCGCACACATGGGAGAGTATGCACAGAAACTAGGGATTTTCATCTGAGTTACAGAGAACAACTGTGCAGGTGTTTGCTGGCAGTGCACACAGTAATGATGTCTCAACACACTGGAGATGATTCTCAGCAGAGGTCCTGCCTTTCAGAGGAAATGCCTTTCAGGCTGCAAGGTGACTGGGAATTTCCGTGCAGTAGCTTTGGGCAACTCTTCATCAGAACAACATAAAAACAGAATATACTACCGAGTCCAGTTTTCAGATCCATCCTCAGCTTCAGCTGAAATAGAGCCTCTGGGAACTCTGTTCTTTCCTACAACAACTGATGTAAACACACAGTTGCTGGTTAAATTCTGCCTAGTCTGACAACAGCTATTTTTGTCATTTGCTCTGCTTGTCTCTTCTCATGTATATGACTTCCTACTTTTCTCCTTCCCTGTTTTCTGTTACCATCTCCTTCAAACCTCAGGAAAGAGTAGCTCCTTCAAACTTGTGTCTGCTCTGCCCTTCTCTGCAATGCCTGAAACAGAATATTTCAGCGAGCGTGAGGTGAGGGCATCTGTAACGAAATGCCAATTGCTGCTTCCTGTGTATAAATATAGTGCCTGTCACTTAATATACAGAATCCTCTGTTCTTCACACAAAGCAGGCATTTTCGAACTGAAGCTAGAAGACATTTTGGAAGGTCACATCCTTCCATGGTTAGTTATTCTCCACTCAAAAGTTCTGAACCTGCGCAGAGCTTATACACTTGTACTTTGAACTTTCAGGACTCCGTGAAAATGGACCCAAGTACATACCCTGAAAGATCTAAGCCTCTGCTCAGTTCTTGTTAAATCCAGACAAGCTCTCCGGTGATGAGGACAGGCATTTTTGAGCAGTGCTGCTCTCTTTTCAAGAGACATGAGGAAATTTAGTTTTATGTTAAAGGTACAAAAGTTGTTTTAATTGTTTTATCCTTTGATTTGAATGTCACAGGTCATTCTGGAGTCACAAGGGGTCTAATTTGTAGTCTATGGACACAGATTTACAGGGAAGAGAAGGTACACGGAGATGCCATCCTGTTTGCTCCCCTTCCCCAGCAAAGTCTGGAGTGACGTGTCCATGCTCCCCATTTAGCTTGGGGCTGCTTCCAGTTCCAACACCTATCTAAAAATATCCAAGCACCAGAAGCAAAACACGTATGCAGACACACCACAGCACTAGAGGAACGCTCCACGTTTGTTGAAGCTTTCATGAAAGATATGCTACATCCAACCTAACACTAAGCCCAGCCGCCTAAGCCCAGCCTGCTGCACAGCACAGCCTCCCTAACAGCTGATATAACTCCTCACGCTAGCTACTGCCTTGCTGTCACTGATTTATAGACAGACAGAAACTTAGACTGCCCTGCTCAGAGAAAGGGTGCTGCTCGTGCCTTCTCTCTGCCGCAGGCAGTGTAGACATCACACCACAGCTGGGACCCGTACAGAGGTCTTTCCAGTTGCCCTGAATGGTTTTGCCTTTCTGTTGATAGTTCCTCTGAGAACAAGGAAAAAAAGCATCCTATCAAGATTAATTCTTCAATATTTTCACCACAACCCCACTAAGCAATGTCAGACGTGATTCTCATGTGAAACACTGCTATGTGCCTGGCCTAGGACTTGGCAATGACTTTGTTACCTCTCTGCTGAAACACTAGATGCTTCTGAACTTCTTTCCTCCACACTTTGCTGCCACCACTGGGCTTCACAGAAAGAAACGTTGTTAAAACCACATTGGGTATTCTGGGTGTGGCAGGAGGAAAGACAGATGTTGACCTCAGAGGAGACTGGTGTTGGGTTGCTTTCATAACTGTGTTAGCAGAATCTAAGTTACTGGAGGCAGAGGGTGAACAGGACTGCTGGAAAGTGGTCTGTAGAGTTCATCTGGAAGAGACTTCTCTCAGTTTCAGAAATAATACTTTAAAAAACTACAATAAGAGCAAAATGTTGTAGATCATACTGATGTTAAAATGGAAACTTACCAGAAAGGAAGGTGGAGTTATTTCACACTTCTACTCACCAAGCAAAGGCAGAAAAGAAAGAAAATTTTAAAAGCTGTGGTTTTCCAGTGTACCTTCCTGTGTACAAGATGTAAAGGAACTCTCTGAATTACTCAGTTAAACCAGTCTCTAACCGAGTGAAAACAAACCATCAAGCTGACAGTTGCAAAAGAAAGCATGTGGTGCACCAGCATACGCAGTGAGCACACCTGGGACCTGAGCACTGCCACTGATGGAGCTCTGCCACTTACATCACTGGTGCCACAAAACTGAGCTTTTGATGGCTGGGAAGCAGACAGTACCAGAGCCCTATCTGCAGTCCATTTCCTGGCTGTCGTCGTGTCACACAGGACAGCCTGGTACTGCCTGCCCTCTAGTAACAGCCCCGTTCTCTACCAAAACCAAGGTCCAAAAATGACGAGAGAGAAAGCAACACAGAGAGCAGCTAGGATGAGTTCACTCTGAAGTGCTGTCATCCCATGCTGTTCCAGCTGAGTCCCCTTCCTGAACCAACTATAAGATAATTTTGCACAGTGAGTAGAATGGATTTATGAGCAGATGCAGCAGTTCCCCAATACTTCTCGTATCTGTGCTGCGACAGCGGGTGGGTGAGTACCAAACAAGGCACCTCTGCTCAAACAGAGGATGCATCTTCTGCCTTAAGAGCAGGAGAAAAATCACACAAAGCTCTCAAAGAACACATTCTGTAAATGTTTATCCTATTGGAGAGAGCCACAGGAACCAGTGGTCAGTGCCCTAGAGAGACAGATTTGCCTTTCCAGCTTTGGCATGCTGGGTAAATTTGGATAAATTCACTTTGGAAGGTATTTTGTAATCTACAGAGCAAGAATGCTAAACGATGGTTCAGCTTTATTGTAATGAGCTTCTCCCCTTGGTTCGCCCGTTCCTCTAAAAGCTCTGCTATTCTCTTTCTGCCCCTCCAGTTTCAAAACCAAACACTGAAACATGCCTGTTTGACAGGAGCATCTCAATCCCGCTGTATTCGAGTAGCGGGAGGCTACAGCGAGTGAAGGCAGCAGCCAGGGTGGGTATCCCGGAAAACGTTGGGAATAGTGTAGCCACTAGATGGCAAAAAGCACCACAAGTTGCTGCAGAGCGGCTGCTGCACAGGCTGCATCTGGTCCCCGTTACTCTGGATTCAGAGTCAATCCCGTTTCCACCAGAAATTCGTTTTGACAAATCTAATCTTTAAACGGCTCCCCCTTGGACACTTAACAAAGATGCACAGTAAATTTGTGTCCAGCCCTGTTTTCACTGAGACCTCTGCTGCAGGAGGCTCCATGCAGGGATGCCCAAAGGGAAGGCTGGTGCTCTGTCTGTAGCTGGGGTGGTTTAACACTCTTCCAGAATTTATGTGGAAATGTCAGAAGTGAGCAGTTGAAAAAAAAAAAAAAGGCAAATCGCAAATTTTCAGTTTGCTTGAATTATTTTCAACCCTAGGTTTTCTAATTTGGCTACAGAACAAACAAACCAACCAACCAATTACTACAACAACACTAAGTAGCATAATATACTGAGAAGATAAAACACTCTTTTAAAGTATCCATGAGGCATCCTCACTTTGGATGCTTCAGAATAAAGCCCTTATCAATCCCATTAGAAAGTCAAACCGACACAGAAGAAATAGGCAATAGGTAGTGTGCATACAAAACAGCACAGACAAAATTAAAACTCACTTTATGTCGGCTACATGAGTTGCTTCCATTAAACCCTCCAAAGCACTGAAATGATATATTTTGCTGATATAATCAGAGCATCCAGCAGCGAGGAGCTAATCTATAGCACTGCTGCTGCCGCCTGCACATCTCCACAGCCCAGGAGTCATAAAGGAATACCTGATGGATCCATGGGTCAACATTCAATTTATTTATTCGCTCCCGCACATAACTTGGCACAATGACATATCTGCTACTCCCTTAAGCCCCATAAGGATGAGGGATCCAATCCACTGATTTTAGAAAACTATTATACAAATAAGGAAGGAAATGGCTTAAATCTATTTCAATATACTTATGGACTGTGGCCTTGCCCCGTTCAGCAACTAGGGAACTGTTGAGACAAATCTTTCATACAAGGAGCAAAAGGCCAGAGCTGACTGAAATGGCCGTTAAAGACCATGCAGAGGGCAAATTGGTCTCTCTCCAGCTCATAACCAGATGCATTGTTGTACCAGAAGACGGATTCATCCTTACAGACAACCAGCAAAGAGGAGAAAAGCTTCATGTATGGCTTATGATTGTGAACCACTCGTGGCTCAGATTGCCTGGAAACCAAGAAAGCAGCAGGTTACACTTGTCCTCGATACATACTGAGAAAAGGCTATTTTTCAGTATCCACTACAGCTATTTTGCCAGTGTTTACATTACCTGAATCACCAACAGCAAAGGAAAAAAAATCTCTAGGAAGAATAGACCAACACAGCATGCAAACAGCATGTGCAGTTTGCAAATGTCTTCTATTTTTTAAATTCCAGTATTTACCAATTTCAGGCATTAAGTTGTTAGCACATTCCCCACCTCCTATTGGAAAATCCACACTAAAAAAAAGAAAATTTAATTCCTTGTATATGTTTAATTTTTCAAAATAATCCATTAGAGCTTTTAGGTGAGCAAAAGCTATCTCTGCTGCTGATATTCAATTTGTCTTTTAATTTCAAACTTTTAACTAACTTAGCTGCAAAGAATATTCTTTGTTTCCTTTGCATTGTGAAAATTTAGCTTCTATCAAAATTTCCCACCAGACTAATTTTTTTGCAAAATGAAACTTCAAAATGTTTAAGTGTTACTAGGGCAGTACTGAAAAATACTCAGTCTACCATGTTTTCCCTGACTGATCTCCAGAGATTCACCAGAGATTTCTGGTTGAAAGTCTTTTCCTTATATTTCTACAAATTCAGGTTGGGAAGCGGATTGCAAGGCTGAGGACAGGCCAGCCTTTCCCTTTGCCTGTGCATTTTTCGAATGCCTGGCAAGGCAGCCTTGCTGCTGGGAGAGCAAGCTTTGATCAGGAAACAGATGTCCAGCCTAAATTAACACAGGGCAATCAGGAGCCTTCATGTGTCTCTTAAGACTCCTGAAATGGCCCAAGAGATACAGGATTTCCCTACCCATCTGCAGTCGCACGTGGCTGGGAAGTGATATGTATCCTCTCTTCTTCTGGGCTCTCCTAGTCGCCAGGCTTCAGCCAGAGAGATTTTAGGGTCATCCATGGGCTTTTCGCCAGGGCTCTGTGGAGATCCCAGAGCCTGCCCAGGCTCCTTCAGGGAACAGCACACTCTGGGTCCTGATTTCCAGATTTCTAAATCTGAAAAACCTCTAAATCACACCAAAGTCCTGGCTTCTGTGTGTACAAACACCCAGCCTGCCTGCAAACTGCTCTTTCCTCTCCCATCACTTGTATGCTGGTATCTCTGCTGCTTTCTGAAAATGGCCTCTAGCTTGCCAAGCAACCAGAACAGTGCACAATCTATCATTACCCTTTCATGTCTTTCTGCAAGTCTACATTGTAGGACCACTTAGTTCTGTAGGTCCATCTGGACTGGCAGCGTAACATCTCTTTTTGCTCATCTCCCTGCTGTACTTCTCAGCCCAGCACCGAGGCCTGATTTCCCAGCATGGTTTATTCACGCTTTGCTTCTGGGACGCAGGAAACCCCTGGGAGCATCAGGGTTTCAAAGCCTCCCGAGGCTCTCTGCACCGCTTGTGAGTCTTTTACAGGAGAGCGAGCTGTACCGCACGGGGGTGCTCAGAAAGCACTGTGGGGAGGATGCTGCAGAGCAGAGCTGCTTCAGCTTCAAGGGTGACTGAGGAGGAAAAACCTGCTAGTGCTGCAGGCAGCATAGAGGGTGGAGCTGGTTCTGCTCTACCCTTCAGGCTAGCGCTCCAAAACCCAGCTCCCGTTGACCTTCTTTATTTCCTAGAATCACAGAATGGTTCAGGTTAGCAGGGATCATCTTATTTCACTCAGTTGACTTTTATCCATTGGCAAGTTGCAAGAATAGCAAAATGTCAGTTAGCATCCACAGTCACAAACACAGTGGGATTAAAAAAGAGGATGCACATAAGGAGCAGTGCAATTCCTGGCTTCATGGAGCATTTTATTGCATTTCCTGATGGTAACAGATTGATGCTATTGTGCTTGTTAGCATGGTCAACTTTTATTACAAGACTATTAAGAGTTTTATCTCTATGTGGATCTTTGAGATTCTGGGGGTAAATTTTTTCTCTAGATTCACAACCCATCCTTAGAAGCCTTTACTAATAAAGTGCGCTTGTTTCTGCCCCACAGCACACTGAAGGCAGCATTTGAGATGCTCAAGCAACGTAAGTATTTACATCATCCTTTCTGACCTGGCTAAGACAGGCACAGCAATGGATTTATCCCCTCTGGGGTCTTTCATCCTCTTCCCCACTCTACTTCCAACTTTTCCATCCCAGTCTGTGGTGTGGAGAGTGGAGAGAAGGGACACTCACCAGGAGCCCTCCAAGGCTGGGCACTTGGTCCACTCTCTGGTGGCAAAGAAAATGGCTTGTTCCTCAAGTTAGTTTTATCTGGATCAAGTCACAAAATACCAGCTCTGTTCCCTCTTCTGCAAACCACCGACATCAAAACAGCATGCTTTCGAAATGTGCCCCAGGGTGAAGGAAAGCCTTTCACACACAGAAAAGGCAACACCACCACAGCCGACAGGGCAGCATACCTGGCTACTGGCACCTGCTGCTCAGATACAAACACCCTTTTGAAAAGCAGCTGGTGAATTAAGGTATTTTTAGAGCCTGGGTGGGGGAGCTCAACATTTCTGGAACACGCAGGGTTCCATTTCCCAGGCACCAAAGCTGACAAATGTGGAGAAGCCACTTCAAACAGCATCAGCCAGGTGCTCCGAAATTCAATGCATCTTTCCTGCCCCTTGGAAGTTCTCAGCTTGCAACCTCATCTAATGACATTTGTGCAAGGCTGGACGCAAGTGGCAAGCAGCTTCCAAGAGCTGTGACAACCCAGCAGCATAGTGGAGGGAAAGCAGACACGGGGTGACGATGGAGCTCAGAGCTCCTCCCTTCCCCCCACACCACAACATCTGACGTCCAGCCCCTGAAGGAAGATGGGTAGCCGAGGTACACAGGGCTATGAAGAAATGCAGCTGGCTCTGCACTTGCCAAGGCTGCTCCAAGCAGATACTCCAGTTCTGCAGGGAGCAGTCTGGCCCATGCACCTTGCAGGCACTGAGAGGAACTGCAAAAAGCCCTGTTCAGGTTGTGCCAACACTCAACCATGTCGGGGCATGCAGAAACAGGGAGGCCTTTTACTGGGCTGCCCTGTTGAGGACAAGTCATACAGCCACCACATCCCAGAAACAACTCCTGAAAAACACGACTTCATGTTTAAAGACCTTTCCACTGACAGTGTATGAATTCTGATTTGTTTTAGAAATTGAAAGTGTTGGAAACTCTCATATCCAGCTGGCAGTAATGCTGAAGGATGAACTGAAAGGAATAGAGGAGTTCCGAGAAAGACAGAAGGAGCAAAGAAAAAAGGTGAGGCACTAGAGAAATGTTGAAACAGATGGGGTCAGTGGTCCATGCTGATGGCCTGTCTCCAGCCATAGAGTGTGAATACTGCAAAAGGTGACACAGCATGCCCAGTGTGCCCTTCACTCCTTATACTAGACTGGGGAAGGAAATCTCTTTCTGATCCCAGCTGGAAATAAAGTAGTGCTCTGAACTCATGAGACAGAGGCTTTAGTCACTTCTGCTCTCCCCAGTGTTAACGGCAGATACTATTATTATTTCTGTAAGAACTTAATCCTTCCTTTTCTCTTTTTTATACTCTTGCTAACTGGGTCTCTTTGATATGATCCTGCATGATCTCCAACGTGCACGAAAATAAAGGGGAAACACAAATATTTAAAAACATAAAATTAATAGCATACTAAATGCAACACCAATATATGCTGAATTACAAATACATGGAATAAATAGCATCTAGTTGATGCTGTATAATAAAAATGTGACTGTATTTAAGGCCATTTCATCCCCTATGATCTTATCCAGCTCTAAGTCCCTTGAAAAAGTAGCTCTCAATAGAGACAATGGTGGTTGCTCTCACACCTTCTCTAGTTCCATGGGGTTGAACTGGAAACAATTAGATGGCCCCAGAAAAAAAGGGAAAAACTGCTTTGGAGTCTTACACAAGCTTTTTTCTCCTTCAGCATGTGGCTGTAAGGAAGTCAACATTAGTCATGCCAGATGGTGTCAGCATTTTCAGTGACCTCCCCAAACGCTGTGACATGTATTTCGCTGCAGCTGCTTTCAAGACTGTGCTATTTAGACCAACGTGAAGCAAGCCCCTGCACAGCCCTGGAGAGAGTTTTACTTAAGCAGAATATAAAGAACGAAGGGCCAAAAGCCCCACTGAAGAAACCCATACCCTGCCCAGTAGGAGCATATCTCACTGTCACGTAAGGCTGGGCATATCAGAACTAGAACCATACAAGAGAATTCAGCACTGTCCTTCCAGTGCTGACCAGATGGCGATGTGGACATCAAATCGAATCGAGCACAAATTTCCCAGAAGCAACAGAGTATAAATTAAACAGGAACTGTTTGTATTTAAAATGGACAACTGCCCTTGCTCACGTGGGTGAGACAGTGGTTTGGTCTGCAAAGGTGTGGCATCAAGCTCTCGAACCAGCAAAGGAACTCTGCTGGCAGAGCTGATGGGCACTGCGGCTGGGTGTTACATTATTGAGTCTCCTTAAGAAAAAAAAGGGGGGAAGAGAAAATTAAGATTTACTTCCTACCTGGTATTAACGGAAACCACTGAAGCAGAATTATCTTGAATTATTTTTTTACCTGTTCTCTGTATCACTTAGAAACCTGCTATTTATACCAGCAGAGTGAAGCCATTTTCCCCACAGGCACGCGGCTTATAGAAAGGCCCCGACAACAGCTTTCCTCATCCTGCCACCGAAAAGGGCAGGAAGAAGTCCAAAGCAAGAAACACTTATTTCTGTGTGTTTCTTACAGTACAAGTCTGCGATGGAGCGTGTGCAGAAGAGCAAGTTGTTGCAGTATAAGAGAACAATGGAGGTAAGCAAGGAGGTTTTGTGCAGGTTTCTTGATGCAAACTGGCTCCAGTTGGAGACAGGGCGAGATCTGTATCACATGTACCTGTATTTAAAGAAAGGCCAAGAACATGTGAGTGTACAAGAGTGTGAGAGAGAGAGAGAAAGGGGATGTGATTCCTGCTACAAGGAGGAAGCTAATCTTTGCTGCTGCACCCACTGAAGAGTCTCCAAAACAAATACTCAGAAAATTAATGTGGAATGAACAATGACCAGGTCAAACAGGATTTCATTCTTTCTAGGCAAGGATACTTACAGGAGCAAATGTAATCTTTCAGTCTGTGCAAATACAATTTTAAAAAACAGTGAGGGAATCTTGTAAACAGGAGGAAAGCTCTCCAGCTGGAAAGCTTGCAGGTACAAGAGCTGCAGGCAGCTGGCTTTGGTTTCCAATGTCCAATTGTCTCTAAAGAAAAGCAGTTGCAGACCCGTCAGTGCTGCAGCTACAACTGTACTAGCAATTTTTATTTAAACACAGTTGTTCTAAGTGAATCTCTAAGACAGAGAGGTCTTTTGGTGCAAAGAAGGATTTCTTTTGCTTCTGAGGACTATACTGAGACTGTTACCTGGCTGTCTCGCAGCTTGGAGCAATGGGCAAGGTGACACACCGCCTTCAGCCACCTGATGCTCCAAGCCACACTGGGGAATGACAGCCCATCTCCGCTGGCACCTCGGGAATGTGGGCTCCTCATTTTGTCTCTGCACCGTGGCTCAGACAGATGCCTGATGCACCGATGGTGATAGTGCTGCCTGTGTATTCGTGACCACCCCTGAGGGGAGCTGGGTGCAGCTGTACAAAGCAAACAATTTCAGGGCTGCAAGAAGAGGACCTGATTTATGCTGCTAGCCCCTACCCCAATTTTTCAGTTCTATTTTTCTGTCTCCTTACAGTGTCACAGGGAATTTATTCTGTTGCCCAGTCTTGAGAACTGATTCGCTCCCCTAGACTCCAAAAGAGAAAATACCTAGAACATCAAGCTGGAGACAACCCAGCCTCGTTCTCTAACCCAAACCCTCACATTTTATTTCATTTCAATACAGTCAAAGAAGACCTACGAACAGAAGTGCAAGGAGGCAGATGAGGCTGAGCAGTCCTTTGAACAGACAAGTGCTTCAGGCAACCAAAAGCAGACAGAAAAGGTACCTGAGCTGACAGTGCTATTTAGAGAGAAAACAGTGGTTTTTTTTTTTCCTTTTCAAGGTACAAGAAAATATAATTGAATAACCCATTCTTCAAGATACCGGGGGCTGCTTTCCCTTCTAATGAACCCCTTAGAATCGAAATTAAAACAAAGCACCTTCCCAAGGAAGCCTTCCTTCACAAACTCCTTTGGTACCCTGATCTTGTTCTGTGATAGGCTGGGAAGGGTCTAATTAATTTATCTCAGGCTATGATTTAATTGCTCTATGAATCCTGAGGGGAAATTGAATGAGATTTTTCTCTGAAATTATTCATCAAAAAAGAAACAAGTCAGAAGTATCTTACGCAGTTAGTTCTGCGTTTTGGTTGCTTACATTTAGTAGGCAAATTTTTCCTCAACATTTTTTCTCCTTATGGTTAGTTTAATTTCAACTGAATTTATAAATTAAAAAATAAATCATGGGAAATTAAGGCACTGCAGTCTTTCATCGTCTTGATACTTGTAGCTGACAATTCACCAAATTTTAACGGGAACATTTTACAGCAGAACAGATGGAGAAAAAAAAAATAAATGAACTCCCTTTGGCTCAATAAAAATCAGTGCAGTGTAAGCAAAAAGGATCAAAAATCATCTCAAAGAGCGGAGGGATGGAGACTCTAAAAACAGCAACAGAACTTTACATTTTATTTCCAGCATTTGCTAATCTGGTGAACAAAACCCTCCAGTTTAGCTGTAAAGAGGGGATGAAATCCTGGCCCCACTGAAATTACACCAGAACACTTAGCAGCTTCAATGGCATCAAAATCTGACCCAGCTCCTTCCCATGCAGAAGGATCCCAGGGTGCTTCGTTGCCATTACTTCCACACACATGCCAGAACATTTGAAATGCACAGAGGCATCTCCCAAGAAGCATGTCAGCTATTTAATTCTGCGCAGCACTTGCAAACTGTTTGGGCAGTAAGCAAATAAAAATGAAGCTTATTTCCCAGCTTACTATATATTTTCCAACCAGCTGTGATGAGGAATATGGCCATAAGAACCCCTGCCTGAGCCTTGTCTTGAAGGGCAGAATGGCAGAATGTGTTATACTGATGTCTAGAGCTGTGCAGAAAGACCTGGGAATACAGAGCTGCCAATAATAGCTGTATTCTCATTTGTTGAAAGCTGCAGGTTTTTTAAAAAGAGAATTTCTACTTACAGGGAATTTTGCTTTTAGGCTTCTGCGTTGTTAGGGGAAATAATCTGGCATTTACAAAGTATTTTAAAGACTGTGTTCTTTTCATCTGTGTATTACATGAGGAGCTTGGAAGATGAAGAATTTTAATGGCCATTTATTTCTGCTTATAAATCTATTAGAAAGAACAACAAACACTTGAGGGAAAAAAAAAAAAACCAAAAACAAACCAACAACTCAGCCAGCAGACACCAAGCTTCAGGCTGGATCATGCTGGCACTGAGCTCCTATGGAAGGGATGTCTGAATGGAAGATGTCAATTGACAGATTTCCCTTGAAGTCAGTGGACCTACGGCTGCCTCTCTGAAATTCTGGTCCCTTCTCCATAGCACGCATTCAACAGAACCATGCAGAAAGGCAGGGCAGCCAAAAACTGTTTGCAAGTTTGAGCCTTTCCCCTAGAAGGGGAAAGGGAGCAAGCAGCAAAAATATTGGGGCAGAAGCAAAAATACAGTCAGAAATTAATTTGGGGTGTTTCTTTTCCTGTTTCAGAGTCAGAACAAAGCCAAGCAATGCAGAGATGCAGCAAATGAAGCAGGTGATGCTCTATTTGCAACTGAACTAAGTTTTTTTTCTCAGCAAAGATCTATACCAACACCCTGATTTTGACAGAGCACCATCCAAATCACCCAGGCTAGCTCTGTTTGAAGTCCCAAAATCACCGACATGAAGGTTAATGAAGAAGCTTCTAAAGAATGGCAAACCGATAGTCATCTAACCTGGCTAGCAAAACACCACCATTTCCTTTCTGGAAATGCAAGTCTCCTGGTTTCATTAAAGAATTTATGGACAACTTCCTATATGAACTTCACCCAGGAAATAAAAACTCTTCTTGAAGCAAGCTTGAAAGCACAAAATAATGACACTCAAATTGCCCCCAACCAGCCCAAACCAGACACACAGCCCCCACATTCCCTGTACATGAGCACGGAGGCACTCTCCAGCCAGAAACACAGTGTACGTCCAGGACAGCCCAGCAGACACCTGAGCCGTTCATGAGTTCAGACTTGCCTCTCACTGCTCATGTAAAAGTTTAAATCCCATGGTTTACCTGGCTGGCTCAGCACGGAAAGAGCCTAAGGATGCTCATTGCCCAAGCATGGGCTGGGCTCTTCCATCTCTGATTTGCATTATCCCCACTGTAAAAATGATCTGCAAACCATGCAGAGCAAATCCTTACTCTAGTATAAAGTTGCAAAGAAAAAAACCAAACATCCTAGTGTTCCACCAGTTTCAAGCTCACACATTCTTGTGATGCTCTAGCAAACCACAGGCCTGCAGTGCAGGAACCACAGCAGAGTCCTAATAGGAGGAAAAGATAAAGACTCTATAATTTTTTTCCCTAACTGTTGGGTTTCTGTTATATGTGTCCGTGTTAGAGAACGTGTACAAACAGAACATTGAGCAGCTGGATAAGGTCAGGACGGAGTGGGAACAGGAACATATCAAAACCTGCGAGGTAAACATTGACTTTTGCAGCGATTATTTGACCCGAGATATCATCCCAAGGGTTTGGCTGTTTGCTGTATGTGGAGTCTTAGTAGACATCTTCGCAAAAATACTGCAAAACCTAGAGTTGATTCAGATACAGCTGCTAGCTGCCTCACTTGCCTACAAGCTCCTTGCTTGTTCAGCATACGTATGTAAATAGAAGGGAGGGGAATAAGTGCAGAGGTGTGAGAAGTGGAGCAATATATGAACTGGTACATCTGTTTGCAAGTACTTGTTGCCACTTTTCACCCATAACTTAACATAAGAATAAACTATCTTTAGGAATGATCTTCTATCACAGTCAAGATAAGGTTGTTTCTCAAATAACTGCTTTGTTGCAAAATCTAATTTCAGTAGAAAATTAACAGAAATGTGGACAGAAAAATTCATTTTTTGTTTAAAACAATTACATTAAAAATTGAAAGAATAATTCAATTAATCCATTAAAAAGAAACAAGCAAAAGATTCCCTTTAGATTAAGTTTTGGAAAGGGCTTCGAGAATGGCTTCTTGTTCTAACGTAGGAGGTTTTTTCATTACTTTTTAAAATCTCATAAATTCAATGGAGATTAAAAATAAAATTTTCTTGCTAAGCTAAAAAGGTATGTACCTCAGCATTCTGAGAGCAAAGATATCCAAGCCCCTCAGAATCTTCATTTTGCACAGCACTTTATATTCACAAGAGTATTTGCCCTCTCTCAACTGAAGGTCTCTATTTCCTTTATGCTGAGGATGGACACAATTCGCACTTGGCTAGTAAGTTTTGCACAACAATTTACAGGAACTGGTTGACATCCAAATCAGCCACACATTTGATCATATTAATCCTTCACATATGTTTGCCCGTATGATTTTACCATGTTTACTTGTTGCAGGCCTTATTTCCACATAAAATAAAATGCCAGGAGCATAGCATTCCAGTTCTCTGCTTCCTCTTTAAGTATTCCCTATCTGGGAGGACTGGAAAGTCCCACAGCTGGCACAGCAGACCTTCCATAGAAATTGTGCCAAGCCTTCATCTTCCCAAGATGCACATTCTCCCCCTTCTTAAAAAGCCAACAAACAAATGACATGTTCCACAACCTAAACCACTTCATTTCTCCCACATGGCTAAATTCGGATGAGCCCACAGAGCTCGCGGCCTGCCCACTCCTTGATTCAGACAACTGTTCATAAAGGAAGGGCATCTTTCACGCCTTCTTTTGAAAGTGCTTGTAGACAGAAGAACTGATAGATTTTTTGAGGTGTTTAAAACTAGTAATTAATACAAAAGCAGCTTAAGATGCCAATCTTCTGGCTGCATAGTGGGGAATTTGGAAGAGCCGAGGTCGCTTAGGTCTCTAGCCAAGAGCTCGCTATCCATAGTCCAAAAATCTTGGCTAGCAAGTGGCAGCACTAGGATGACCTTAGTCACGGGGGCTGTGCCAAGTTCCTTGGCACGAGATGTCCAGGTCCACCAGCAGTCTGTCGCCCAAGCTGACGGAGCATGAAGGATGTGTTTAACACAAGACCCAGCTGTACTTTGGAAAGGGCTTGACAAGCCCAGAGTCACTCCGCTTCCCTCTTTGATGAGCTCTGTTTCATGACAGGACACCTTTTACCTGGAAAATTCCCAGTCAGCTCTCCTGCTGTTTCAGCAGCCCCTGAGGGGCTAGGCTGCAGCCACAGGCTTTTTGTTCAGAATGGATATTGAAATACTCTTTATCCACTCTTCAGGTTCTCTTTAAAAGCTTTTTCTCTCAGAAACTGGTCCCAACGCCAGCTGACTCCCTTGATGGACTCTGTTGTTTTTTTTTGTTTGTTTTTTTTTAGATGGTAAGATACTAGATGACAGGCAGCATACCCAGCTGAATGTTCTGATGAATACTGTATATATTTGTGATGTTCTGGACATAATTACTAGCAAATAGAGATGGAAACAGATGGCTGGAAGCATCTGAGCTTTTCACACCTCATAGAAAACCAAAAATTGATGTTCTACTTATAACAGAACAACTTAGAAATCAGCATGGTCGTTTTTTGGGTTTTTCTTGAAGTTTTTAAAGAATGGGTTTATCTGCCTCTTCCCCCAACTCAGTTCACACTTCTCTCTTTTCCCCCTTCATTCTTCCCAAGCTGTGCAACAACACTAGAAAATCAGAGAGATGAAGGGAGTAAAGTCTAAAGAAAGAAAAATGCCTTCTCTTTACCATGAAAATAAGCTTAAAAATTAACAGAGGCAACTCCAGAGAGCTTCAAGTAGTTTCAGAAGAGAAAAGTTTGGAAAGAGATTTTAGAAGACAGAGATGGATATTTTGGGCTCTACCTCTATTATAAGTACAACCCTTTAACAACAGTACTCCACTGATCTGTTAAACATGAAGATTTCAGTGCAATGAGCAGACAGGACCTTGACTCTGAAATCCTTGGTGGTAGAGGTAACAGTCAAATCCACATAGCAATTCCTTTCCCTGCTTTATTTTTGGCTATAAAAACTTTAGTTTGGTGCAACCAATTAAAACAAATTCTTGAACACAAAAAAGTAAATGTAGTTTCTTGAGTAGCTAAAATACGTCCCTTAAAAAAGGATCCTTCAGAATACTTTGCAGACAGACAAGCTTGGCCCAGGGAGCCCCAGCCCTGTCACCGCCTGCAATGCAAATAAATAACTACCATGAGGCTACCTCACGGCTCCTCTTTGGCTTTAGGTCTTCCAGCTGCAGGAGTGCGACCGCATCACCATCCTCCGCAACTCGCTGTGGGTCCACTGCAACCAGCTCTCCATGCAGTGTGTGAAGGACGACGAGGTAGGGGCACCTGCCAAGTAGCTTCACATGTGGAGGAGGAAGAGGAGGAGCAAGAGTGCTCTAACAATACGGCACTAGCTTGCCCTTCTCCCCGCGTGCTGACTCCCTCCAGCAAACCGGCTGTTGTGCATGTTCAGTGAGGGGCAGTATTCTCAGTCTAGCTTGCTCCCTCTAGATGTAAACCAGGTATACACCTAGATGTAGATGGTCTGTGTCACACTTGGTGACACTTCTGTGTCTCCTCCCCTCAGTCTGTTGGGGAATGCTTCCAGCTACCAGAACGGTCAGTCGAGTGTATTTCGGCTCAGGCACGATTTTCAGAAATGCATCCAGTCATAGTCTCAAAATTGGAAGACATAAAAAAATACACTAGTTTTAACTTTGAATGGTTGTTTCCTGCTACTGATTTCTTTCTTACCTTGAAAAGCCCTGGACTGCCCTTGTTCTCCTCTCTTAAAAGGATATCCAGAGCACAAATAAGCCATTGTGTTTACAAGAATGTTTGTATGGAGGACAGGCCAAAGACCCATCCAGGTCAGACATGTATCAAGTATAAAGTGTCTTTTAAGGGGAAAAGTATTAGAAGGGCATTAATTGTTAATTCAATGTGAAATGTTAAAAATTAAGTTAAATTATTGGATTTTGTTTTGTAGCTGTATGAAGAGGTTCGCGTAAGCTTGGAGAACTGCATTGTAGAGTCAGACATAGACTACTTCATTAAGACCAAAATGACAGGAACACAACCTCCAGGTAACTATTCCTATTGGTCTTGTCAGACGAGTCACCCGTAAGGCTGAGGCTGCAGTTGTGCAGTACTCATCCTCTGGAGGCAAAGCCAGCTGGAGAAGTTTCTGCCTCTCTCTTTTCTGGCTGTTCATTCCCACCCGCTGCAGCTCACTTCCCTCTTACTGTGCTGCCATCACTGCTTGTGCAGCACTGCAAGTGGGATAGCTGAATGATTCAGGTTAAAAATAACTCTCCAAAAAAGAAAAAAAAAGTTGTTTTGGTTTTTCAGCCAGGCTCATTTCACACTACAGCTGAACTGGCACCACTAAGGAGCTGGCAAAGTGCCTTGCAGAGATGGCAACCTCAATTTCCTGCGGTGGTGACAAGTCAGAGGCAACTTACTGTGTAACTGCACCCTGACCTCCCCTAGACAGGGATGCTGCCTCTTCATTTGCAGCACAGAGAAGACAAGACTGTATTCTCTTCTGTTCCACCTGCCCAACAGGGAATTAACATCCTTTGTCCTCTCAGGAAGTTGTCTGTATACAGGCAAGACTCTGTCTGGGGGAAGTTTTGAATGAAATTGGCTTTGCTCCAGCATGCAGAAGCAATGCAAGGTTCACAAACTCTGCCCACTCAAGCCAAATCAGCCTGTTTCTTGACTTCAATGATCAAAACCCCTGGGCTGAAATGGAGACTGGGACACCAAGAGCTAAGAGCAGTTGAAAAATGAAAACATGCTACATCGGAGTAGGAGTTCTCCAAGCACATCACCAGAAAGGAGGCTATTTAATGTTTCACATGGCCAAACACAAACACCACCCTCTGACTTCAAAAAGTAATACAAGATATTTATAGGCTGAGTGAATGCTTGCACTTCTGTGCAGCTGCTGCAGGAAGCACAGATTCACAGCCTTTGTCAAAGGAGAGGAAAATCCCTATTTCATCTCTTCATTAGCTGATCATACACATCTCTGCTGAAAAGATCTCTTCCCCCATTTATTTTTTTTTTAATCTGTACACAGATACTCCTTCACTTCCACTATCTCCTCTAACACCATACTGCTATGTCAAAGAGAAAATCCCCTTCGTATGCCCTCACCAGTATCAGCAGAGCTTACTTCCACTCAGGATGGGGAATAAGCCACACTGGCGTAAGAAAATTTTACACTGAAAAGCCTTCCATGCTAGAAGCTGTATAGGTACAAACACCAGCAGGACGAATGTCCTGTCCCACAGGATAATTATCCCATACAGGAACAGCTCACACCCCTTTGATTTCATCGCAGAGCTCGGAGCCAGCAGCAGTTACACACTAGCAACCTCTTCAACAGAGCCGGACGCTGCCACTAACCCAGCACTGAGCTGCCCTTGCCCTGTTTTTTATTCAGCCTTTGTCATCACACCTATGACAATTAAGAATTGTTATTTTGGGGATTTTTTAAATCATAGAACCATAGAATCATTAAGGT